>NC_057713.1:40190975-40215616 GCF_004010195.1 Chiloscyllium plagiosum | reverse complement strand
TGTGTATCCAAATGGCTAGTTCTCCCTGTATTCCATGAGATCTAACCTTGCTAATCAGTCTCCCATGGGGAAACATGTCGAGCACCTTACTGAAGTCCATATAGATCAGATCTACCGCTCTGCCCTCATCAAACCTCTTTGTTACTTCCTCAAAAAACTTAATCAAGTTTGTGAGACATGATTTCCCACACACAAAGCCATGTTGACTATCCCTAATCAGTCCTTGCCTTTCCAAATACATTTACATCCCATCCTTCAAGATTCCCTCCAACAACCTGCCCACCACCAACATCAGGCTCACAGGTCTGTAGTGCCCTGGCTTGTCCTTACCACCCTTCTTAAACAGTGGCACCATGTTAGCCAACCTCCAGTCTTCTGGCACCTCACGTGTGACTATCGATGATACAAATATCTCAGCAAGAGGCCCAGCAATCACTTCTCTCGCTTCCCACAGAGTTCTTGGGTACACCTGATCAGGTCCTGGGGATTTATCCACCTTTATGCATTTCAAGACATCCAGCACTTCCTCCTCTGTAATATGGACATTTTGCAAGATGTCACCATCTATTTCCCTACAGTGTATATCTTCCATATCCTTTGCCACAGTAAATACTGATGCAAAATACTTGTTTAGTATCTCCCCCATATTCTGTGGCTCAACACAAAAGCTGTCTTGCTGATCTTTTGAGGGGCTCTATTCTCTCCCTAGTTACACTTTTGTCCTTAATATATTTGTAAATATTCTTTGGATTCTCCTTAACTCTATCTGCCAAAGCTATCTCATGTCCCCTTTTTGTCCTCCTGACCTCCCTTTTAAGTATACTTCTACTTCCTTTATACTCTTCTAAGGATTCACTCGATCTATCCTGTCTATACCTGACGTATGCTTCCTTCTTTTTCTTAACCAAACCCTCAATTTCTTTATTCATCCAGCATTCCCTCTACCTACCAGTCTTTCCTTTCACCCTAACAGTATTGTACTTTCTCTGGATTCATGTTATCTCTTTTCTGAAGGCTTCCCATTTTCCAGCCGTCCCTTTACCTGTGAACATCTGCCCCAATCAGCTTTCGAAAGTTCTTGCCTAATACCATCAAAATTGGCCTTTCTCCAATTTAGAACTTCAACTTTTAGATCTCAGGTAGATAGGATAGTGAAGAAGGCGTTTGGAATGCTTTCCTTTATTGGTCAGAGTATTGAGTACAGGAGTTGGGAGGTCATGTTGTGGCTGTACAGGACATTGGTTAGGCCACTGTTTGAATATTGCGTGCAATTCTGGTCTCCTTCCTATTGGAAGGATGTAAAACTTGAAAGGGTTCAGAAAAGATTTACAAGGATGTTGCCAGGGTTGGAGGATCTGAGTTACAGGGAGCGGCTGAACAGGCTGGGGCTGTTTTCCCTTGAGCATCGGAGGTTGAAGGGTGACCTTTATAGAGGTTTACAAAATTATGAGGGGCATGGATAGGACAAATAGGCAAAGTATTTTCCCTGGCCTCGGGGAGCCCAGAACTAGAGGGCATAGGTTTAGGGTGAGAGGGGAAAGATATAAAAGAGACCTAAGGGACAACTTTTTCACACAGAGGGTGGTACGTATATGGAATGAGCTGCCACAGGATGTGGTGGAGGCTGGTACAATTGCAACATTTAAGAGGCATTTGGATGGGTATATGAATAGGAAAGGTTTGGAGGGATATGGGCCGGGTGCTGGCAGGTGGGACTAGATTGGGTTGGGATATCTGGTCGGCATGGACGGGTTGGACCGAAGGGTCTGTTTCCATGCTGTACATCTCTATGACTCTATCTGGTCTATCCTTTTCCATCATTATTTTAAATCTAATAGAATTATGGTCGCTGGCCCCAAAGTGCTCCCACACTGACACCTCAGCCCCCTGCCCTGCCTTATTTTCCAAGCGTAGGTCAAGTTTTGCACCTTCTCTGGTAGGTACATCCACATACTGACTCTGAAAATTGTCTTGTACACACTTAGCAAATTCCTCTCCATCTGATCCTTAACACTACGGTACTCCCAGTCTATGTTTAAAAAGTTAAAATCCCCGACCATAACCACCCTATTATTCTTACAGATAGCTGAGATCTCCTTACAAATTTGTTTGTCAATTTCCCTCTGACTATAAGGGGGTCTATAATACAATCCCAATAAGGTGATCATCCCTTTCTTATTTCTCAGTTCCACCCAAATAACTTCCCCGGATGTATTTCCAGGAATATCCTCCCTCAGCACAGTTGTAATGCTATCCCTTATCAAAAATACCACACAGCCCTCCTCTCTCACCTCCCTTTCTATCCTTCCTGTAGCATTCGTATCCTTGAACATTAAGCTGCCAGTCCTGCCCATCCCTGAGCCATGTTTCACTAATTGCTATGATATCCAGTCCCATGTTCCTAACCATGCCCTGAGTTCATCTGCCTTCTCTGTTAGGCCCATCAACAGGGAAACTTGGCATTGAGTAAATAACAAAAGCTTTGGGCCTTCAGTCCAATACAGACCATTAGCTGCGTTACTCATTGAAGCTTTTTATTCTGAACTATGCTGTTTTTAGGCATGGCAAATTGTAATAATTGAATAGGGAGTCAACACAACCAGCTGACCAATGACTGCAGAGAGGTTTTCCAGAGATGAGTGCAGTGGCCATCGCTAAGGAGATGGTGCTGCTGAAGCTGAACGGTCTGACGGTGGAACCTAGATCAGGTAGACTATGTTCCAGAGTTCCAAAGGACAGAACTCAGGAGATTGTACAGGCATTGGTGGTGATCTTTCAGGAACTACAGGAGTCAGGAAGGATGTCAGAGTATTCAAAAATGGCTAATATAACACCTCTGTAAAAGAAGGGATGGAGGCAGAAGATAGGAAACCATAGGCCAGTTAGCCTGACCTTGGTTGTTGGTCAAATTTTAGAGTTCACTATTAAGGATAAGATTGCTGAGTACTTGGAAATGCAAGGTAAAATAGGGCTGTGTCAGAATGGCTTCATCAGTGTCATACCTGACAAATCTGTTAGGATCTTTTGAGGAGGGAGTGAGCAAATTAGACTGAGGAGAGCCGGTGCTGTGACCTATTTGGATTTCCAGAAGGCTTTTGACAAGGCGCCATACAGGAGGCTGCTAAATAAGGTAACAGCACATGGTGTTGGGGCAAAATATGGCATGGTTGGAGGTTTGGCTGATAGACAAAGGGAATAGAGTAGGGATAAGGTGGTGTTTTTCAGAATGGCAGCTGGTCACCAGTGAAGTTCCACAGAGGTCAGTGTTGGGACTACAACTATTCATGTTGTACATTAACAATCTAGACAAAGGAACTGAGGACATTATTGCTAAGTTTGCGATGATACAAAGATAGATGGAGGGATGGGTAGTGTTGAGGAGGCAGGGAGGCTGCAGAAGAACTTGAACAAGCTAAGAGAGTGGGCAAAGAATTGGCAGGTGGAATATAATGTGGCAATATAATTTTGGAATGTGTGCACTGATGCACTTTTGGTTGGAAGAATAGTGGCATAGTCGAAGTTCTAAATGGGAAAGGCTTTGGAAATCTGAAGCACAAAGGCACTTGGAAGTTTTATTCAGGATTTTCTTAAGGTTACCATGCAGGCTCAGTTGGCAGTTAGGAAAGTAAATTCAATGTTAACATTCATTTCAAGAGGGATAGAATACAAGAGCAGGGATGTACTACTAAATAAGACCATAAGACATAGGAGAAAGTGAGGACTGCAGATGCTGGAGTAAAATCAGAGTCAAAGAGTGTGGTGCTGGAAAAGCACAGCCAGTCAGGGTCAGCCTCATTCCTGATGAAGGGCTTATGCCTGAAATGTCAACTCTCCTACTCCTCGGATGCTGCCTGACAGGCTGTGCTTTTCCAACACCAAACTCTTCAACATAAAACATAGGAGCAGAAATTAGGCCATTTGGCCCATCTGGCCATTCAATCATGGCTGTTAAGTTTCTCAACCCCATTCTCCCACATGCTCCCCATAACCTGTGATCCCCTTAACAATCAAGAACCTATCTAACTTTGTCTTCAATATACTCAATGACTAAGCCTCCACAGCCTTTGTGGCAATTAATTCTATAGATTTGCCACTCTCTGGCTGAAAGAGTTTCTCCTTATCTCCATTCTAAAAAGCCTTCCTTTTACTCTAAGCCAATGCCCTCAGGTCCTAGTCTCTCCTATCAAGGAAAGCATCTTTCCAACATCCACTCTGTCCTGGCCATTCAGTATTCTGTAAATTTCAATTAGATCCTCCCCCTCCACTTCCTTTTAAACTCCATCGAGTATAAACCCAGAGTCTTCAAACATTAAGCTTTTCATTCCTGGGACCATTCTCATGAACCTCCTCTGAACACGCTCCAGGACCAGTACATCCTTCCTGAGACATGGCCAAAAACTGTGCTCAATACTTCAAATTGGGTCTTGAGAGCCTTATAGAACCGCAGAAGTACATCCCTGTTTCAAGTCCTCTCAAAATAAATGCCATCATTGCATTTGCCTTCATAACTACTGACTCAACCTGCAAGTTTACCTTGAGAGAATCCTGGACTATAACTCCCAAGTCTCTTCGTACTTCAGATTTCTGAATTTTCTCCCCATTTAGAAAAGAGTCTATGTTCTATTCCTCCTACCAAAGTGCATGACTTCACACTTTCCCACGGTGTATTCCCCAGCCACTTCTTTTGCCCACTGTCCTAACCTGTCCAAATCCTTCTGCAGCCTCCCCGCCTCCTCAGTACTACTTGTCCCTCCACCTATCTTTGTATTATCTGCAAACTTAGCCAGAATGCCCTCAGATTCTTCATCTAGATCATTAATGTATAAAGTGAAAAGTTGTGATTCCAACACTGACCCTTGCAGAACTCCACTAGTGATCAGCTACCATCCTGAGAAGGACCCTTTTATCTCCACTCTCTACTTTCTGGCAGACAGCCAATCTTCTATCCATGCTAGTACCTTGCCTCTAATAGTGCTTTTATCTTTCTCAGCAGCCTCCTGTGCAAGCAACAAGTCCAAGGCCTGCTGAACGTCCATGTAGATAACATCCATTGGCTCTCCTTTGTCTAACATGCTTGTTACGTCCTCAAATAATTCTAACAGATTTGTCAGGCATGACCTCCCTTTGATAAAACCATGCTGATTTTGCCCTATTTTACCACACACTTCAAAATATTCAGAAATCTTATTCTTCACAATAGACTTCAAAATCTTACCAATACTGAGGTCAGGCTAATCGGCCTGTAATTTCCTGTCTTTTGTCGCACTCCCTTCTTAAACAAGGGTGTCACATTAGCAATTTACAGTCCCCTCAAACCCTCCCTGACTCCAGTGATTCCTAAAACATCACCACCAACCTCTCCAATAATTAATTATCTCCTTCAAATTCTGGGGTTTAATCCATCTGGTCCAGGTGATTTATGCACTTTCAGTTTTTCTAGCACCTTCTTCTTGGTGATGGCCACTATGGTCACCTCTACCCTCTGACTTCTCTTGACTTTTTGGGATGTTACTCATGTCTTCTACCATGAAGAATGACACAAAGTACAAAGGAACCTCGATTATCCAAAGGACACAGGCTGGCAGTATTTCGTTCAGTTAATCAAATGCCAGATAATCAAATGCCAGATAACATAGTTTAGCCAAGCATCAGGACCTTACGATCTTGCCGGATAATCCGATATTTGGATAATCGAATGCCGGATAATCGAGATTCCTCTGTACTAATTCAGTTCCTCCGCTATTTTTTTGTTTCCCATTATTATTTCTCCAGCATCATTTTAAGCAGCCCAATGTCCACCTTTGCCTCTCTTTTACCTTTTATATATCTAAAGAAACTTTTGCAATCTTCTTTTATATTACTGGATGGCTTATCCTCATAATTAATCCTCTCTCTCCTTACTTCTTTTTTAATTGTCTTTTCTTGGCCTTCCCAATCCCCTGAAACTTCAGAATACTGAGATGCCTGCACAGCGTGGACATGGAGAAGATGGTTTCACTACGAGAGACTAAGACCTGAGGGTACAGCCTCAGAGTGAAGGGATGACCCCTTAGAACCAAGCTGAGTAGAAATTTCTTCAGCCAGAGGTTGGGCCTCATTGCCATGGAAGGCTGTGGAGGCCGAGTCATTGGATATATTTAAGACAGAGATAGATAGGTTCTTGATTGTTAAGGGGATCAAAAATGATGGGGAAAAGGTAGAAACACAACCAAGACTGAATGGGGAATGAGCCTTGAAGGAGTGAATGGCCTAATTCTACCCCCTCTATCGTATGGTCTTTGGGTTTAAAAGAATCACGTAGTACATCAAAAACATTATTCACTTAAGCACAAGTGTACTTGCACTTCATTGATTCAGCTGTCACAAGGTCAAAGATCAAAGTAAAAATCCCTCCCCACCAACCCCTATTAAATCACACTCATCCATTTTCCTAACCCATGTTTGCAGTTTGCAAAGTTCTCTGATCAAATACCACCTATAACCTACACTTAAGACTATTTATTAGCGATTAGACTTTGTAGCCTTGATAGACAAAGCTGTCCTTTATTAGAAAATTATATATTGTACAACAAATAATAGGATCTACTCTCTTGATAAAACAATGTATCATCCAATTTATTATAACTAACTCCAGGGGAAATCCACATATTATAAATAGTTCAGAGTATGTTTTATCTTCATTATGGTCCATGCATCACACTGCCTATGTCAGCACACAGGTTTACAATTTTACAATCTCCACACTTCATCTTTATGATTCAAACATCATGTTTAGAAATCAGAAGCATCCAGTCATTTCCACTGAGGGAAATCTATCAATCACATTAGAAATTGAACTAATTTAATTATTCAAATATCTTTCCCAAAAACTTAGCTCTCATATTTCCTTCCTGGCAAATTTAAATATCAGACCTCCAAACAACAAAAGCAACAAAAATGTACTGAAAATAGCATATTTTATAACAATATAAATTAACCTGCACATCAATTTTGTTTTAATATTATTCTTCAGAGCTTTTGGCATCTCTGAAAATCTTAGATTTACAATCTCTCCCTTTATAAAGCTTTTCTTTCACCTAGATTCTGGCTCAGACAACACATTCTTTGAACTTTGCTTATGCACATTTTTAGCAATATGGTGTTGGTATTTATTCCATGTATTTTTTTTCTGTGATAAAACAGTCAGGACAACTTGACCAAAGGCCTTTTCATTGAGGCTGATTGCAACACTGGTGCTTTCCTCTCAGAAATCAGATGATTCCCACTCAGAAGCTCTGACTCAACCAAAACACAGTGCGTTCTCCTGCAGTTTGCTGTGTTCCATTGCTTCAAATACATTCAGTCAACCAACACCTTGCTCCAGTTACTGCAATTCCTTAGTAAATCTCCAAACACCATTCATTATCTATTATCCTCTTCATTCTGATTCCCTGGGCTTGGTTTTGGTCACCATTGCTGTTCTAGCAATTTTTCTTCATTTAATTGCTCTTTGAATAGAATTCTGGAGAGAGTTATTGTGTCACAACAGTGGTTTCCCCACAACTTCAGGTCATTCAATGTTTATAATAAGAATAATTCATAATTTCCTACTGTAAAGAAAAGTTCTAAAAGGAGAACCCGCCATCCGTGGCTATCTACAGAAATTAAGGAAAACATCAAAGTTATCATCTGTCAGGTCAGATGATTGAACAAAATGTAAAGAATGGCAGAGAATAGCTAAAAAGTTAATTACAAGAAATAACTTAGACAATGAGAGGAAGCTAGCTGAGAAGGGTTAAAATGAATAACAAGAGTTTCTTTTGGTATTTTGAAAAATACAAAAGAGTAAGTAAAGTGAGTATTGGTCCTCTGAAGAGTGAGAATAAGTGGGTTTATAGTAAATTATAAAGAAAATAACAGATGAAATGAACAAAAATTGTGTTTCTGTCTTCATTATAGAGGATCTAAGACAGTCTCTAAATCAGAAGGTGGAAAGGAAAAAGGAACCTGGTGAAATTAGTCACTTGGGAAACACTAGTGAGAAAACTAATGGAGCTGGAGTCTGTTGGATCTTCAGGTCCTGGCATACTTACCTTAGTGTCTTAAAAGAGGTGGTTAATGAGGTAGGTTAATTAGTTGTGTCAATTTTTTAAACATTAGTGGGTGGCACAGTGGTTAGCACTGCTGCCTCACAGTGCCAGAGACCCGGGTTCAATTCCCGCCTCAGACGACTGACTGTGTGGAGTTTGCACATTCTCCCCGTGTCTGCGTGGGTTTCCTCCGGGTGCTCCGGTTTCCTCCCACAGTCCAAAGATGTGCAGGTCAGGTGAATTGGCCATGCTAAATTCTCTGTAGTGTTAGGTAAGGGGTAAATGTAGGGGTATGGGTGGGTTGTGCTTCAGCAGGTCAGTGTGGACTTGTTGGGCCAAAGGGCCTGTTTCTACACTGTAAGTAATCTAATCTAATATAATTGTTTGATCCAGGAATGGTTGCATCAAATTTAGAAATATAGTCCTATATGAGTAAATGTAACCCCTCTAACCAAGGGACAGAGGTAGAAAATGATAGGCCAGTTAGTTAGATGCCTGCCTTGGAGAAAGTGGTTAAGTTCGATCATTAAAGAGGTTACAGCTTGGCACTTATAAAAACTCAAGATAATCTGGAAGAGTCAGCGTGGTTTGGAAAAGAGAAATCATGTTTAATCAATTTATTTTAGTTATTTCAAAAAGTAATATCCCCCTTCCAACTCCATTTTGATTTAGCCACCTTCATTATCTATGGTGGCCTGCACTGCCTTTAACAATTGACATGTTAATTAACCAGTTGGTGATTTCCTGTGGTGATGAATACTTGAAAAACACCTTTGACAATTTGGTGGTGAGAAAAAGCCATTCGGTTGCGTGCGTAAATGCTTCTTTATACAAGGAAGGAAAGAAAGTATGAAAGAGTAATATGTGCAGTGGATATAGGTGAGTCAGTAGACGTACTATACTTGGACTTTCAAAATGTATGTGACAACCTGTTACGTGAAAGATTATTGCACAAAGTATGACTCGTGATATACAGGGTAACATTTTGGATGATTGGCTGTCTGGCAGAAAATAAAAAACATGCATTAATCAGCTATTTTGTGATTGACAGGATATGACACAGGAGTCTGTGCTGGAGCCTCAATTTTTAACAATTTATATTGATAACGGAGATAAAGGGAGTAAAGGCATGGTAGATAAATTTGTAGATAACACAAACATAGAAGGGAAAATTTAATTATTGAAGTATTTAAGGTCCTGTATGGTTTTGGCAAGACAGATGTAGAAAGATTGTTTTATCTTGAGGAGGCGTCCAGAACTAGGGGTCACTGTTTACAAATTATGGGTCATCCTTTTAGGACAGAGATGAGGAGATTTTCGTGCTCTCAGAGAGTTGTGTGACTTTAAAGTTCCCCACTTCAGAAGGTGGTGGAGGTGGGATCATTAAACATTTTTAAGGCAGAGGTAGAGAGATTCTTGTTAGGTAACGGAATTAAAGGTTATCAGGATTTGGTGGAAACATGGTGTTCAAAACACAATCGGATCAGCCATACTCTTATTGAATGGTGAAGTAGACTTGAGAGGTCAAATAGCCTGTTTGTACTTCTAATTCTAATTCATCTTCCAATCTGGACATGGGATCTGTTAATCCACTTTCCTTGTGGTATGCTGCCATGTTATTTTAATGTGATGATTATATTTTTCAACAAAAGCACAGTAATCTTATATAACTATGTATAATCAATAAGCATTTATTCAAAAATCTATGAAAGATTTCTAAGCATTTTCAATTCATTTAAAACTTACCTGAAATAAATGCACAGCAGTATATTTCACATATTTTTCACGGTCTTTGACTCACCTCATAAATTCTCATAATTCACATTTTTCTATTGGAGATTATTTGTGGTGCTGGACAGGTTTCTTACTGTGATGAGCAAAACTTGAAACACAAGGCAGAGATGATGGCCCAGACTAATCATAATCCAGAGATCCAGGTAATGTTCTAGAGATGCAAATCAGAAATTGCTGCAGAACCTTAACCGGTCAGGCAGCATCTGTGGAGAGAAAGCAGAGTTAATGTTTTGTGTCTGGCGATCCTTCTTCAGAGCTCGGAAAAGGTGGAAAACTGCTGAAGATGGGGTGATTGGTGAGGCAGAGATGGAGTCCAGAGAGAAAGAGCGAAATCAATAGTTAGGCAAAGGGCTGAGCAGTAAGCCAGGGAGTATGAAAGCCAATGATAGGAATCATAAATTGGTGCAAGTGGGTTGGCAGTGCTGAAAGCAGCCATGACATGACAATGCGTGAGTGTGGAGGAATGTAAAGGACATAGAAGGTGGTGTTCACCTTCTAAAATTATTGAACTCAGTGTTGAATTCTGAAGGTTGTATGGTCCCCAAGTAGAAAATGAGATGCTGTTCTTTCCGTTTGCAATGAGTCTTGCTGGAGCACTGCAGCAGGCCTGCGACAGAGATATTGTCCAGGGCACACAGTGGTGTGTTGAAGTGGCAGGCAAGAGGAAGCTCAAGATTGTTTTTGCAGACCGAAAGTAGGTATTCCCACCAGACACACATTTCCAGACACATATTCCCTTCCTGGCCCTTGTCAGCATTTCACAGGGATTGTTTCCTCTGGGATACCCTGGTCCATTCCTCTGCCATCCCCAACACCTCCCCACATTGTCCACAACACCTTCCTGTGCAATCACAGAAGATGCAACTCCTGTCCATTTACTTCTTTCCTCCTCACCAAGGCCCCAAACATGCTTTACAGCTGAAACCATACTTTACTGCACCTCACTCAATCTGGTCTACTACGTTTGCTGCTCACAATGAGGTCTGCTGTACACTAGGAAGCATAGAGTAGGTGACCACTTTGAAGAAATTGTGTACCTTACTTATTCTGGCCTACATATGAATCCAGATCCATAGCAACGTGGCTCTCTTTTTATTTTGTACTGAACAGTTACTAGGCTTCAGTCAGAACTAAGAACATACAAACTCATCATTTTCTGCAACTCAGCAAGGAGTGTTTTATTCCTAAATTGTGCACTCTGTAAAAGCTCAAGTAAAGCTGAATAAACTAGTGAATTCTGGCTGATGACTCACCTATGTCACATGACTCATCTCTTAAAGGGACACAGTGTCAGCATAACATACAGCAACTATGAACCATAACAAATTTCCCTCTGAAATGCCCCAGCAAGTTAATAATCACAAGTCTCAAAAAAGAAATGAAACTGGACTAACTATTTGTTTTAGACCTAGGCACCTGAAATGACAATGACAGAACAGCCCTGTTAATTCTGCAAAATCCTGGGCTAGTGATAACACTGGGAGAGCTGTCTCACTGACAAATCAAGCAACAGCCTGACCATAGGTATATGCATGGAATGACACCTGACAGACAATTTCTCAGACACTATCATCACCATTCCTGATTATATCCTGTCCCAGCCACAGGTGGCGCACAGGAGGAGGGAGTTGCACAAGGAGTTCTCCATATTGAGTCAGGACACTCTAAAGTCTCATGGCACCAGTCAATGATAGGCAAGGAAACCCCATGTTGAACATCATTTAGAGGTAGCACTGAGGGTGGCAAGAGCACATAACATACTCTGGGTGTGACTTTATTATCCGCCACCAAGAGTGGATCCAGCAGCAGCACTAGTGATCAAGCTAGTCATTTCCTAAAGGATATAGCTGCTGGCCTGGGACTGTGTCAGGTAGTGATGGAATCAACAAGAGGGAATGTAATACTTGACCACACTCTCACTAATCTATCCAGGACAGTACCAGTATGGGCGGCACGGTGGCTCAGTGGTTAGCACTGTTGCCTCACAGCACCAGGGTCCCAGGTTTGATTCCAACCTCGGGTGACTGTCTGTGTGGGTTTCCTCCGGGCGCTCCGGTTTTCTCCCACGATCCAAAGATGTGCAGGTTAGGTGAATTGGCTGTGCTTAAATTGTCAATTAGGTGCATTAGTCAGAGGGAAAAAGTGGTTGGATGGGTTACTCTCTGGAGGGTCGGTGTGGACCTGTTGGGCCAAAGGGCCTGTTTCCACACTGTAGGGAATAGACAATAGACAATAGACAATAGGTGCAGGAATAGGCCATTCAGCCCTTCAAGCCTGCACCGCCATTCAATATAATCATGGCTGATCATTCCTAATCAGTATCCTGTTCCTGCCTTATCTCCATAATCCTTGATTCCAATATCTTTGAGAGCTCTATCCAACTCCTTCTTAAATGAATCCAGAGAGTGGGCCTCCACTGCCCCCCTGTGGCAGAGCATTCCACACAGCCACCACTCTCTGGGTGAAGAAGTTTCTCCTGAGCTCTGTCCTAAATGGTCTACCCCGTATTTTTAAGCTGTGTCCTCTGGTTTGGCACTCACCCATCAGTGGAAATTGTTTCCTACTGCCAGAGTGTCCAATCCTTTCATAATCTTATATGTCTCAATCAGATCCCCTCTCAATCTTCGAAACTGAAGGGTATACAAGCCCAGTCGCTTCAGTCTTTCAGTGTACGGTAATCCTGCCATTCCAGGAATTGACCTCGTGAACCTACGCTCACTCCCTCAATAGCCAGAATGTCTTTTCTCAAATTTGGAGACCAGAACTGCACACAGTACTCCAGGTGTGGTCTCACCAGGGCCCTGGACAGCTGCAGAAGCACCTCTTTGTTTCTAATCTCAATTCCTCTTGTTATGAAGGCCAGCATGCTATTAGCCTTCTTCACTACCTGCTGTACCTGCATGCTTGCCTTCATTGACTGGTGTACAAGAACACCCAGATCTCGCTGTACTGCTTTACCTAAATTGATTCCATTGAGGTAGTAATCTGCCTTCCTGTTCTTGCCACCAAAGTAGATAACCATACATTTATCCACATTAAACTGCATCTGCCATGCATCTGACCACTCACCTAACCTGGCCAGGTCACCCTGTAATCTCCTAACATCCTCATCACATTTCACCCAGCTTTGTATCATCAGCAAATTTGCTAATATTACTACTAATACCATCTTCTATATCATTAACATATATTATAAAAAGCTGCGGTCCCAGCACGGATCCCTGCGATACCCCACTGGTCACTGCCTGCCATCCCAAAATGGAGCCGTTTATCACTACCCTTTGATTCCTATTAGCCAACCAATTTTCAATCCAATCTAGTACTTTGCCCCCAATACCATGCACCCTAATTTTACTCACTAACCTCCTGTGTGGGACAGTGATGTCCTCATGTCCGTGAAAGAATAGAAAGCACCTTAAATCAATGTCCTCTGCTTCTCCATCAGCACTATATGGCGTCAACTTGCTGTCGCAAAGGATCTCTACAGTGTGGAAGCAGGTCATTCAGCCCACTGAGACCACCCTGACCCTCCGAAGAACAGCCCATCCAGACCTAACCCTATCCCTGTAACCCAGCATTTCCCATCGCCAACCGGCTAACCTACACACCGCAGACTGTGAAAGGAAACCTATAGAGATACAGGGAGAATTTGCACACTCCTCACAGTCACCCAAGGGTGGAATTAAACCCGATTCCCTGGTGCTGTGAGACAGGAGTGCTCACTGCTAAGCCACCCCACGTTCTGTTATCCTTGCTGGGACAGACTAACGAAACTCTGCCGTTTTTCAGGTCAAGAGCAGCGTAGGCTCTCTGCAAGTGAGCTGTACAGCAACATCCGACAATTATTCTGGAATCTAAAATCCATGATGGGCCAACAGCAAAGTATCGCTGTGATTATATATGAAGCAGATGACGGGAGAGTATGGCAGATTAGAAGTTGTATCTGAGAGAATGAGATAATCCATTCAGTATGCAGCAGCTCTCGCTCTCTCTCAAATCGTCAATCAGACAGGCTGAGATTCAAATAAAGCAATGAGGAATATGATGTAGGATTGATGGCTGCAGCACAAATGGAAATGTCCATACAATAGCTGGCCCCTTCAGGATGTGTTAGTGATGTCTCTGAGAGTGTGTGTGTGTGTGTGTGTGTGTGTGTGTGTGAAAATCCTTTTTTTCTGGATTTTCTGACATATTTATCAATCAGCTTAATTAGATGGGAATAATCTGTTGGAAGAGAGAAAAAAAAGGACAGACATACCAAGGGATTCATTTAATTAGGATTCTAGAGCGTTAATGAGATAAGGGGATTATTCTGAAATGGACAAGGGGATTGAAAGATTTGACACGTTTATGCAGCACCAGCTGCTCTAAGAATCCATCTCTGAGGCACTCCACAAAGTCTCTTTCTTGTGGCCCAATACCATCCTGATTCTCCCAGTCTACCTGCATGTTAAAATCCCCCATAACAACTGTAGTGACATTTTTGCGACAGGCCAATTTCAGCTCCTGATTTAACTTGCATCCGACATCCAGACTACTGTTTGGGGGCCTGTAGATGACTCCCAAGAGGGTCTTTTTACCCTCTAATCTAATCAGTAAGAGTAACCACTGAGAGTACCTTACATCATGATGTGTGGAACAATCACTGTGCTCAATGAGATAAACTTTGAAACAGAACTAGTAAATCAAGACTGGATATCCATGAGGCAGTGTCGGCCATCAACAGCAGCAGAATTGCACTCTACACTATGTGTAATCTCATGGCCCAGCATATCCCCACTCTACCATTACCATCAAGCCAGGGGATCAACTTCGTTTCAATGGAGAGAGCAGGAGGACATGCCAGTAGCTGCACCAGGCATACCTAAAATGAAGTGTGACCTGATGAAGCCACCAATAGGACTACACACATGCCTAAAAGCATAAACAGCAAGTGATAGACAGAGCTAAGCCATGCCACAATGAATGGTTCAGACCTAATCTCTGCAGTCCTGCCATATCAAGTCATGAATGATGTGGATAGTTAAACAGTGCACTGGAGCAAAAGGCTGCATCCTCAATGATGGGGGAGCCCAGCACAGTAAAGCTGAAGCAGTCACAGAAATCATTAGCCAGAACTGCTGAGAGGTTGATCTACCTCAGCATCCTCCAGATGTCCTCAGTATTACAGATGCCAGTCTTCAGTCAATTCAATTCTCTTACATGATATCAAAAATCAGTTGGTTGTGCCGGATACTGCAAAGGCTATCAAACACTAGTTCACATAGGAAGATGGTTGTGATTGTTGGAGGTCAGTTATCTCAGCTGCACGACATTTCTGCAGGAAAGTGCTGGATGTGTTGAAACGGTTAAAGCTGGATAAATCCCCAGGACCTGATCAGGTGTACCCAAGAACTCTGTGGGAAGCCAGAGAAGTGATTGCTGGACCTCTTGCTGAGATATTTGTATCATCGATAGTCACAGATGAGGTGCCGGAAGACTGGAGGTTGGCAAACGTGGTGCCATTGTTTAAGAAGAGCGGTAAAGAGAAGCCAGGGAACTATAGACCAGTGAGCCTGACCTCAGTGGTGGGCAAGTTGTTGGAGGGAATCCTGAGGGACAGGCTGTACATGTATTTGGAAAGGCAAGGACTGATTAGGGATAGTCAACATGGCTTTGTGCATGGGAAATCATGTCTCACAAACTTGGTTGAGTTTTTTGAAGAAGTGACAAAGAGGATTGATAAGGGTAGAGCAGTAGATGTGATCTACATGAACTTCAGTAAGGCGTTCGACAAGGTTCCCCATTGGAGACTGATTAGCAAGGTTAGATCTCATGGAATGCAGGGAGATCTAGCCATTTGGATACAGAACTGGCTCAAAGGTAGAAGACAGAGGGTGGTGGTGGAGGGTTGTTTTTCAGACTGGAGGCCTGTGACCAGTGGAGTGCCACAAGGATCGGTGCTGGGTCCTCTACTTTTTGTCATTAACATAAATGATTTGGATGTGAGCATAAGAGGTACAGTTAGTAAGTTTGCAGATGACACCAAAATTGGAGGTGTAGTGGACTGCGAAGAGGGTTACCTCAAATTACAACAGGATCTTGACTAGATGGGACAATGTGCTGAGAAGTGGCAGATGGAGTTTAATTCAGATAAATGCGAGGTGCTGCATTTTGGGAAAGCAAATCTTAGCAGACTTATACACTTAATGGTAAGGTCCTAGGGAGTGTTGCTGAACTAAGAGACCTTGGAGTGCAGGTTCATAGCTCCTTGAAAGTGGAGTCGCAGGTAGATAGGATCGTGAAGAAGGTGTTTGGTATGCCTTCCTTTATTGGGCAGAGTATTGAGTACAGGAGTGGGGCATGGATAGGATAAATAGGCAAAGCCTTTTCCCTGGGGTGGGGGAGTCCAGAACTAGAGGGCATAGGTTTAAGGTGAGAGGGGAAAGATATAAAAGAGACCTAAGGGGCAACTTTTCCACGCAGAAGATGGTGCATGTATGGAATGAGCTCCAGAGGAAGTGGTGGAGGCTGGTACAATTACAACATTTAAGAGGCATTTGGATGGGTATATGGAAGGGTTTGGAGGGATATGGGCCGGGTGCTGGCAGATGGGACTAGATTGGGTTGGGATATCTGGTCGGCATGGATGGGTTGGACCGAGTGGTCTGTTTCCATGCTGTACATCTCTATGACTCTATGACTCTCATCTCCTAAGCGAAACCATTTTTAGCTGCTTCATCAATGACCTTCCCTCCATCACAAGGTCAGAAGTGGGGATGTTAGCTGATGATTGCACAACATTGAGCACTGTTCACACTTTCTCAAATACTATGCAGTCCATGTCCAAATGCAGCAAGACCTGGACTATATCCAAGTTTGTGTTAAAAAGTGCCAAATAACGATTGCCCTACACAAATGACAGGCAATGGTCATGTAGAAAGAACAAGAAACAAGCTAACTGTTGTTCCTCCATAATCAATGGCATTACCAGCATAGACTTATGCACCATCAATGTTCAAGGAGATTACCATTGAACAGAAATTGAATTGGATACTAAATACAAGATCTATAAGAGCAGGTCAGAGTCTAAGACTACTATGGTGAGTAACTCACCTCCTCACTCCCCAGAGCCCATCCATTATCTAGAAGGCACAAATCAAGAATGTGATGGAATACTCCCCAGTTGGATGCAGCTCCAAGAACACTTGAGAAGCTTGACACCATCCAGGACAAAGCAGCCCACTTGATCTGTACCACATCCACAATTGTGCACTTCCTCCAGCATCAATGGTTAGTAGCAGCAGTGTGCACCATCTATAAGATGCATTCCAGAAATTCACCAAATTTCCTTAGTCAACACCTTCCAATCCCACTTCCATCTAGCAGGACAAGGAAAGCAGATACTTGGGAACACTACTACCTGCAAATTTCTTTCCGAGCCATTCACCATACTGACTTGAAAATATATCACCAGTCCTTTAGTGTTGATAAGTCAAAATCCTACAACTGCCTCCCTAACAGCATTGATGGTTTACTTGGAGCACATGAACTGCAGCAGATCAAGAGGATAGTTCACCATCAATTTCCCAACGGCAACTGGAGAAGAGGAATACATTTTGGCACAGGCAGCAGTATTTGGCACTTCTGGGATCTTCCAGGATTTCTGCACCCAGCTGTGCACCAGAATAATTGCTGCCAGCTATGAATAGAACTTTATAGCACACATAGTGAGAGGGAAATGAAAAAGAACAGCTTCTGAGGGCATAGAGTCAGCACGGGTGACATTTCAATGCAAATAGAAGCTCACATTCATACGTGTATGACAACTTTATGTTATTACCTGTCTGATCTGCTGCCATCATAACTGTAGCTCCAAGAATTTAGGCTACCAGTCCTTCTCACCACAACATCTTAGAACCCTACCTCAGGGTTACTACTATATCTCTAATACTCAGAGTGGCATAATATCCTGTCAATGTTGAGGACTAATTGTGACCCATCTTCCTGACTGATTTGGAAGGACATCCCCATTTGATGAGTGACCAGTCCCCTCATTGACCTCTGCTCAGGTCCCAACTGACTTATTACTAATGCCCCATTTCATTGCACTGGATCTGTGGACTTACCATGGTTCACTTCTTGGACTATAATGATCCTGAACTCCTGACCCTGATTGCCCCAAGGCCCTGACAGACCGTACCCAAAATCCTGGATTGAACAATCCTCTTGACTTATTGTGCTGGTCCCCCCTTTTAGATGACAATTCCCCCTTTGACTTCACTAGAGATTATGCCATTTAGGCTTTCAGAGTTGGGCCATTTGGTTGAAGCACATGTGTTAGCAATGTAAGCTGCTGGCATATGTTGTAGTAATGATATTGACCAATGTAATGTATGATGCCATACAGCAACATGTCTGTCTCCTTTACTGATCACTGCTGGCAAACATGACAGGCTGCCTGTCTTTGGGACAGTGCAAAGAGGCAAACGACAGAAGTACCTGTATGTTACAATGAGATAGCAATATGCAAAATAGCATTCAAGGTGGTACAAGGTAAATGAACCGTAAAAGAACAAGCAAAGAGCCCTGAGATGCACTGTGCTGTAGCCCTTGAGGAGGGTACTTGTTCCTGCTGACAAAGCAGCCTGGCAATATCATTGCAATGAACCAGCCAGGGTAGTGTTGAAGTGGAGAACTGTATTCTAAATGAGTTAGAGATGTGCCATGAGGATGTGGTAAGTCTGACATTTATCTATTGCCAACCTCTGTTGAAAGCATGCAAGCTATCATTGCCCATGGAGTATGCCCTGAAATGTTGGGGAACTGCTGGTCAAGAAGAGCAAGCTGGAGCTGCCAGTTACCCCTGTCTGACTTTCATGCTGGAAATTGTCAGAAGTTAGTTCCTCTCCACCAGGTTGGCGAATTGCAAACTGCAGACAGTTGAAGCAAGAATAAGAACATAAGAATGAGGAGCAGGCGCAGGCAAATCAGCCCCTCGAGCCTGCGTCACTGCTTAATACAATCACAACCAATCTTATTTTTACTTTGCTGACCGCTCTCTTTAACTCTTCAACCCATTTGTAATACAAACATCTGTCTATCTCCTCCTTAAATTTACTCAGCATCCTGGCATCCACTGCACCCGATAGTAGTTAATGCCACAGATTCAGAACTCTTTGAGAGAAGTAACTCTTCCTCATCTCTGTCTTAAATAAAGATGCTAATACATGCAAATAGGCCTCTTACCAGTGAGATTTTTATCTCATTATTCAAATCTCGGATAAAAAGTTAGACAACGTTTTGTCAACACGGAGAATCTAATTTTTCTGACCTTGCTGTATTATCGGATCAGGCTCACCTTGCCCCTGTCATTCAGGGGTTGAGAAAGTTCAGCCGATTGTCTCAAATCCAATATAATTCTTCTTCAGAACTGGACATTAAGCGAAACGTTTATAGGTTTTCAGCAGAACAAGATCAGCTGGAGAATGATTTTTACCAACACTCAGGTTCACTTCATAGATTCTAATCAAATCTGAACATATGCAAACATGTGCTTGTTTAACCCTTTAGTATTTATGCAAACATTAAATAGCCCATTGTTCCATTTTTGCTTTGACCCTAGTGTGTTTAATTTTTTAAAATATAATTTTCTAATTATTTTCCCAAAATTTTGTAACATGAATTTGCCATATGAAAATTAGAATGTGAGGGATCTAGAGTGTTCATTGCCAATGTTTTATTTTATTGAGTTCTGGGTCATAGTAAATTCCTAGCCTTTGTTTTAATGCAAGAAATCATGAGGATGTGGAAATACTTTGTCATAAGCAGAAATCAGTGTTAAAGCAATGTTAACATTCCAAAACATACTGGATAGTAATGTATGAAATAGGAAAATGAGGATATTCAACCCATTCAAACTTGCTCTACCTTTCAATGCTATCAAAATCTTCACCCTAAGACTTTCATCTTCCTCCTTGGAATTGAAGTTCACTTTGCTATCATCTATAATTTACAGACCAGGGGAGATCTTTCAATTTATTTGTCTGTGTTCACACCTTTGCTCACAAAGTTCAGAACTGATCTCAAAATCCTGTGCTGTCCTCATATCCTGGTATTCTTGTATATTGAAATACATATTTCAGCTTCTCTTTTAAACATTGTATCTCAACCCTGTGACAGAGCATTTAACAACCTTCTATTTAAAGATATTTCTCCCACTGGGCTAATGCACTGATTACTTCTCACCTTCCGCTTCTCTTACACATTGTTTTTCACAGTGTCTGAAGTGAAATGGGATGGGGAAGGTACAGAAATTCCCTTTACTTTATGGAGCAAAGATAGCTTTGATTCAGTTTGGACTGATGTGCCATCTTTTCAGTAAGATTTTGGTTATTAGATTAGATTCCCTACAGTGTGGATTGGGACAGGCCCTTCGGCCCAACCAGTCCACACCGACCCTCTGAAGAGTAACCCACCCAGACCCATTTCCTCTCTGACTAATGCACCTAACACTATGGGCAATTTGGACTGTGGGAGGAAACCGGAGCACCCGGAGGAAACCCACGCAGACGTGGGGAGAATGTGCAAACTCCACACAGACAGTCGCCCAAGGCTAGAATCAAACCTGGGACCCTGGTGCTGCAAGGCAGCAGTGCTAACCACTGAGCCACTGTGCTGCTTGGATCTTGGAGAAGTTGTTGTGACCACGTTTACAAATGTCCCCCTTATGCCTCTGGACACAAGTAAATAAGCAGCACAAGACAGATGTACATAGAGGTGAAAGTGGATTTTTACAAATTAATGAAAATAAAAGAAAATGACTTTACATTCAGGACTGTACACTAACAAAATCTTTACTTAATAAATAAGGACATAAGAAATAGGAGGAGCTGAAAGCCATATGATCACTGAGCTAGGGACACAAGTTCGATTCCAGCCTTGGGTGACTGTCTGTGTGGAGCTTGCATATTCTTCCCGTGTCTGCGTGGGGTTCCTCCGGGTGCTCTAGTTTCCTTCCACAATCCAAAGATGTGTAGGCCAGGTGAATTGGCCATGCTGAATTGCCCGTAGTGTAGGTCATTAATCAGGGGTAAATATAGAGTAGAGGAATGGGTCTGGGTGGGTTACTCTTCAGAGGGTCAGTGTGGACTTGTTGGGACAAAGGGCCTGTTTCCACACTGTAGAAATTCTAACACTTATACTCCAGTTTCATTTCATAAAAGCTAAACATTTAATTTACTTATCTAATCATTTGTTGTACCTGTATGTTAGCTTTCTACGATTCATGTCTCAAGCAGAGGTCCAGCTGAATATCAATATATAATTTTGTAACACCTCACATCATGTTCCATCTGCTATGTTCTTGTCCACTCACTTAATCTGTTTATATTCATTTGCAGCTTTTTCAGAGGGGAAATAAATAGGAAAATAGAACCGTTTAAAATTGGAACCAAGAGGAACGTGAATTTAATTAGCTCTTTCTTTACCAATATGATGCCTGAATTGTAGTGTGATTGTACAGAGCGGTGGTTAGATTTCCCTGACTGAGTGCTACATTCCACAATATAAAAATGCAGCCACCTCAAATGTTTCCAGCAGTCTGTGTTTACTGCATATGCTTGCAATTTGTTCCCGAAGTCAAGGATTTGCACTGAAAGGAAATATCTCGTTTAATATTTAACCCCATTGTATGTTTATGTAACTAATAATTTTGGAGGGTAGTGAAGAAATGAGCAAGTACATAACATGAAATTTCCTTCAGAGAAGAATAATATATTTTGAGATGGAGAAAATGACGAATTCTGATACCCACACGTGAGGATATCAAGGACTTGGAGAGCTTGAAGAGAATTATCAGAATTTTACCAGAGATTGAAGACTTCATGTTATGTGGAGAGACCAGAGAAGCTGGTAGTGTTTTTCCTTGAGCAAAGAAGATTAAAGGGGGGGGGGGGGGGGGATCTAAGATGGCGGCGATCTGAGAAGATCACACTGCAGAGTTTCGCATCGCAGCAGGAGCAGGATGGTCCTTTAACCCGCTCAACCCAGGTCATCAGGATTTTTTGGGGCATTGGAAAGATTGTGGAGCCCCAAGAAACATTTAAAAATTGACTTACCTGTATTTTTAGTTGTCCAGAAATGCCTAAAAAGGGAGGAGGAGCATCCGAGACCGGGTCTGCAGCTCAGCCTGCAGCAGCCTCGGAGCTAATTACTCTCCAGGACCCGGTGAACCAGGTCTCGAAATCCCGCGAGTTGCTGGGGAAACAGATTGAAGAGAAGCTGGCTCCAGTCTCTCTAATGCTGCAGAAGCATGAGCAGCAGTTGGGAGACCTGGAGAAGAGGACAGATAAGGTGGAACACAGGGTCACAGTGGTGGAAGCTGTTGCCAGTTCATTTAAGGATGAGATCCAAGCCCTGAAGACGCAGGTTCGTAATTTGCGTGACCAAGTGGATGATCTTGAAAACAGGGACAGGAGAAAAAACATTTGGATCATCGGTCTGCCTGAGGGTAAGGAAGGTGAGCGGCCTGCGGAATTTGTTGAAGATTGGCTTCTGAAATTCCTTGACTTGGAGACTGGCATGAGAGGATTGAAGATAGAGAGGGCTCACCGGGTCGCAGTGCGTAGGTCGGTTCTGGGTCAAAGCCCTCGTCCTTTCCTGGTGCGGTTCCATCATTACCGGGATAAGGAGAGAATCATGGAGGCTTCCAGACTCCAGGGGAAGGATCCAAAGGCCCTAATTTACGTGGGGTTTAATATTATGTTTTTTCAGGACTTTTCAGTGGCAGTGATCCAGAAACGAAAATCATATGATGGTGTCAAGAGAAGATCGAAGGAGCTTGGGATTCAGTACTCCCTGAGATATCCGGCAGTGCTTGGGATCACCTTAGATGGATCCATGCATCTCTTTGTCACATCGGAGAAGGCAAGAGACTTTGTGGACAAACTAACCTAATTTAAACAATTGTAGTATGTATAAATATCATTGCTCGGGTATGCATTTATCATTCTGTAAAAGAAATGGAGGAAATCCGGTTGGAGCTTTGTTTTTCCCCTTTTTTTCCTCTATTGATAATAATTTGGTTCAAACTATGTCTGGCGGTGGTTAAGATGTACATTTTAAATTTCTAAGTTAGGACAGACCAAAGGATGGGTGGGGTATTTATTCCCTTTTTTTTAATAAAAGAATGTTTTTTTATTCATATTGATATTCTATTCTTTTTAGCTTGTGCTTGTGATGCGGCTCTAACTGGGAGAAGTGAAGGTGGTTGAGATGGTTAGATGCCTATTTATGGGCAGTTCGGAATGGGTAGTTTCCCCCTCCGGGGAGTGGGTGAGTTCCCCTACTCAGCGCGATTGGCGCTTTGTATGTTCGTTTGTTTTCTGGTTTTTGCTGTTTTTTATTTTTAATAATTTTGTATGTTTGTTAAATGTAGTGGTTTTAGTTTATGTAGTTTTTATATTTGGTGGACCATGCGACACTAAGACTTAGCAATTTGTGGTTCGGATTCCTCCTCTCTGGAATTTAAATATAATTGCAGAAGATTATGGCTAATGATTTGATTAAATGGTGTACCTGGAATATCAGGGGAAGTCACTCACCAATTAAGTGGAAGAAGGTACTCTTGAGTCTTAGAAAGGAGAAGGTGGATATTGCTTTATTATAGGAGACACATTTGGATGACAAGGAGCATCTGAAATTACAGCAGATTGGCTTTGACCGAGTTTATTTTTCATCATTTAATACCAGAAATAGGGTAGTCGCTATATTGGTTAGGAAAAATCTCTCATTTAAATCGTTGGAATGTGTTAAAGACACATACGGGAGGTTTGTAATTCTTAAAGCCTTGATAAATGGGGAAGAATATGGCATTTTAAATGTTTATTGTCCCCCAGCTCATCCTCTTAAATTCTTGGTAGATACTTTTTCTAAACTGATAAGTCTCAAGTCTCGGCACATCATTAGAGGGGGAGATTTTAACTGCCTCATGGACCCCACAGTAGACAGGTTGCCTAAAGGTCCCTTGATACCCTCTGCACAAACTAAACAGTGATTGGGTTTGTGTGGGGAATTATAGTTGGTGCATGTCTGGAGGTGTCTCCACCCTACAGGTAGGGATTTCACATTTTTCTCCAATCCGCATAGATGTCACATGAGGATTGATTTTTTTCTGACCCCAGCGGTAACTCTGGATCTGGTGACATCCTGTACGATTGGTAATATTGCCATCTCTGATCATGCTCCAGTGTACCGCATGGTTAAGATTGAGGATTTTACAGTGGATTCAAGATACTGGCGAATGGACCCCTTTATTCTCATGGACAGTAAGTTTGTGGAGTATTTCTCTAGGGAATTTCGCACATTCCTAGACATCAACATAGGCTCGGTTGATAGCTCATCTGTTCTCTGGGAAACTGCCAAAGCTTATGCCAGGGGGTTAGTTATTTCATATTCCACCAGTAGGAAGGGGCAGAAGGGTGAGCAGCAATGTCTCCTTGAAGCATGGTTGAAGACAGCCGAGAAGGCCTATTTTGACAGACCCTCGTTGGTCAAACTGCAGAGGATTACGGCACTGCGGTCTGCACTAAATTCCGTGCTCACACAGACGGCAAAGAAGGAGCTGGCTTTTGCAAAGCAAAGGTTATACAAGCTTGGTGACAAGCCAGGCAAATACTTAGCATACCTTGCCAGAAAGAGAAGTGCCCCACAAACCATTACACCGATTAGGGAAGGGTCTGGGAACCTAACATGCGATTCTAAAAAGATCAATGTGGCGTTCCAGAGATTCTACTCTAA
>NC_057713.1:40147860-40190552 GCF_004010195.1 Chiloscyllium plagiosum | reverse complement strand
GTGGCCGTACCTTTTCTATACTCTAGACTGGTTTGGTCTGGGCAAAGTTTTCATAAGATGGGTAAAGGTTCTCTACAGTGTACCTCTCGTGGTGGTCATTACCAACGGGGAACGATCAAGCAATTTTAATATTTCTAGGGGCAGCCGGCAGGGCTGTCCCCTTTCACCATTACTTTTTACATTGGTGATTGAACCATTGGTGGAAGCCATTCGTGGAGATCTCAATATATCAGCTCCAGAAGTGGGGTCAAAATTACATAAGATCTCGCTGTATGCAGACGATGTTCTAATTTTCTTGACAAATCCAGCAGTTTCAGTGCCTTGCCTGATACAATGCATTCATGCGTTTGGCGCTTTTTCAGGGTATAAGATTAATTTTGCTAAATCAGAGGCTATGCCTATGGGTGAGAAGGAAGTGAGGACTGCAGATGCTGGAGATCAGAGCTGAAAATGTGTTGCTGGAAAAGCACAGCAGATTCCTGAAGAAGGGCTTATGCCCGAAACGTCGATTCTCCTGTTCCTTGGATGCTGCCTGACCTGCTGTGCTTTTCCAGCAACACATTTTCAGCAATGCCTATGGGTGGTCTTGTGAAAGAGTTGGCTCTTGAGAGTAACTATAGATTCCCATTTAGGTGGTCAAAGGGGTTTTTGTGTATTTGGGCATATTCATTACTCCAGTTCTGGATTGGCTGTTCAAAGCCAATTTTACTCAAGTTGAAGTGTTGAGCCATGGGGTGGTTGGGTTGGTTGGTCCGGGTGTCCCAGAGGTGTTCTCTGAAACGTTCCACAAGTAGGCGGCCTGTCTCCCCAATATAGATGAGGCCACATCGGGTGCAGCGGATACAGTAAATGATGTGTGTGGAGGTGCAGGTGAATTTGTGTCGGATATGGAAGGATCCCTTGGGGCCTTGGAGGGAAGTAAGGGGGGAGGTATGGGCGCAAGTTTTGCATTTCTTGCGGTTGCAGGGGAAGGTGCCGGGAGTGGAGGTTGGGTTGGTGGGGGATGTGGACCTGACGAGGGAGTCACGGAGGGAGTGGTCTTTTTGGAACGCTGAAACTCCCCCTCCCACTCCACCAAGGACATGCAGGTCCTTGGACTCCTCCATCGCCAGACCATAGCAACACGACGGCTAGAGGAACAGCGCCTCATCTTCCGCCTAGGAACACTCCAACCACAAGGGATGAACTCAGACTTCTCCAGTTTCCTCATTTCCCCTCCCCCCACCTTGTCTCAGTCCCAACCCTTGAACTCAGCACCACCTTCCTAACCTGCAATTTTCTTCCTGACCTCTCCGCCCCCACCCCACTCCGGCCTATCACCCTCACCTTGACCTCCCTCCACCTATCGCATTTCCAAATCCCGTCCCCCAAGTCCCTCCTCCCTACCTTCTGTCTTAGCCTGCTGGACACACATTCCTCATTCCTGAAGAAGGGCTTATGCCCGAAACGTCGATTCTCCTGTTCCTTGGATCACCTCAGATGAGTCTGATCGACTCTGCAAGATGTGGGAGAGAGAGCTGGGTGTTGAAGTTTCTTCAGAGGCATGGGAGGATATTTGGGAGAATGCAAGGAAGATATCAATTTGCAATAGGACCCATGCTTTACAGTTGAAGATTCTCCACAGGGTCCACTTCGCCCCAGACCATTTGTCAAAATTTAAACCAGGGGTATCTTCAGCTTGTCCCAAATGCAAGGTCTTTGGCGGGTACTCTTACCCATTGTCTTTGGTCTTGTGACAGGCTTCAAACATATTGGAGCGCTGTGGTGGGTGCAATGGAGAGGATTTTAGATGTAGGGGTGGAGAAGGATCCTATTTCTCTCCTTTTAGGCCTACCCATTGTATTTCCTGCAGACGCGCATATGAAAAAACTTTTCAATATTCTTACATTCTTTGCAAGGAAGAATATCTTGCTAGGTTGGCTATCCGAAGAAGGGCTCATGCCCGAAACGTCGATTCTCCTGCTCCTTGGATGCTGCCTGACCTTTTCCAGCAACACATTTTCAGCTCTGATCTCCAGCATCTGCAGTCCTCACTTTCTCCTATCCAAAAAATCCCCAGGCCTGTCGGGTTGGCGGAAGATTGTTATGGAGCATATTCCCCTGGATTTTCTCACAAATATGGTACACCACAAAACTGAGAATTTTTACAAGACATGGCAACCCTATTTGAAATACCTGGACACAGATTTATCTGCCACACTAACACGGGCTTTTATATAGCCGTAACGATTGTGTTTCATTAGTCCAATATCCAGGGAGGAGGAACTGTGAATGTATGAGTATTTTGTTTGGCTGGGCTGAGTTATTACTATTTATTTGTTTATTGTTAGGTATTTATTTATTTAGTGGAACAGCTAGTTTATGTTTTTTTTTAATTTTATACTTCTCTATATATGTTTATACATTCGGATAGGAGGGTGGGTTGGGGAATTTTTTTTATTATTTGGGTTTAGTTTTGTACTATTTTTGTACTGTTTTGAATTGCATTGTTTTGTATTTGTTGTAATATTAAAAATCTATTTTTTCTTAATAAAAACATATATAAAAAAAGATTAAAGGGAAATTAAATGGAGATGTTTAAAATTATGAAGTGTTAAAATTAAACAAGAGGAAACCAGCAGCAGGTGAGCTTATAACAAGATAAGACAGATTTAAGGAACTTTGCAAAAAAACTAAAGGAGAAATGAGGAGAATTTTTTTTAGCAGTGACTTGTGCTCTGGAAGACATCCCCTAGAAGGCTGATTTAACAGTGACTTTCAAACAGAAACTAGCTTTTATTTTGGAAAAAAACAAAATTACATGGTAATGGGGAAAGAGTAGGAGAATGAGAATAGTTTGTTATCACTTTCGAAGATACACATAAGTCTATGTCCCCGCATGCTCCATTGCAGCAACATCCTAAACCCTTTGCCCATGCAAGTCAGAGAAGCAAACAACTTGTCTCACTACATCTGCTCTCAGTCCAACTCACACACCATTGCAATCCTTTAATCCTTTACCTGGGAACTCAGGAACACATCTAACTTGCATGCTTCTGCCAGGTTGCTTTGCATGCAGGAAACACATGTATCTCATGTATCTATATGGGACACATCTTATGGATCTTAGCCTGCTTTCTTAGAACTCCCATACTTTGATTTACTTGGAGTCAGCCAGTCTTGATTGCTTGTGTTGCTTTAGCACAGATGGAGAGGAAAACACTTTGTCACAAAAGGGGTGGCCATAAATAGACAAAGACTAGACATGCTGCTGTACAGCACCAGGCTATGTCAATGTCACACCCAGAAATGTGCTGCTGTAGTCACCTGGGCCATCTTCCAGTTTATATGGAAGTCAAAGATGGACCGGGTCTGAAGGGACTCGCTGTACAAAGATCTGGGCAATGGGGGAAAAAATACACCCAATGCCACCCTCACCCTGATGGCCACCTTTGTGTGTGGCTGCATCAAGCTGTGCGTGGATCCCTGGTACGCAAACACCAAGTGTCACTACGTACTGAGGTTCTACCTGTCCCCGGTGTTGCGAAGGATGGGCCTGGCCTCGCTGCCGCGGAACGCTCCGAGTAGTTGGACCGTTCCGTACCACCTGTCCTTCGTGGAGAAATTTATCAAGAAAAACACCTTTGACCACAAGTCCATCAGGAAGTGGTCAGCACGTAGTGTCCTTGAGACCCTACGGGAAAAGGAGAGGGCGGATCCTATCGAGCGGTTCCCTGAGCAGACTGTCAAAGCCATTTGGCAGAATGCCTCATCGCCAGAACTTTCCAACAAGCATCAAGACATGGCTTGGCTAGTGGTGAGAAGGGCTCACTTAATAGTTATATAAAGAGAATTAACAGAAATAGGGGAGCCTAAAGGTCATGCGTGGGTAGAGAGAAAACAACAAAAAAGGGAACGTGAAAGATAGGTGAAGCCTGGAACTCACTCAGACTGAAACCAAAATGGAACCTTGCCATTTTGGCTCAAAAATCAAGCCCCCAATAACTGCACAAAATGGCTGATACAATGTGTCAAGTAAGCAGAGTTCTTTGGTAATTGGGTAGGACGGAGTAAATTTTTTGAACTCTGAGCTCCTTCTATGGGCAATTTCAATAATTCTGCCTCTACTGAATTAGTAATGCTATACACAATTGCTGTCAATTTGCACTTCACCCAGCAGGTCATTCATTGTCCAAGTATCATGGCCTGAAGCAACCATAGTGTGCATTAATTATATCTTTGTCATATTAGTTAAACAAATGCAATCAGACAAAGGGTCACTTGAGCTTTTCATACCAGAAACATATTGCATAGCTAGAACTGGAACACAACACTTAACAGCTGTTACATTCAAATTAAACTAAGTATATAAGGACATGGTCTGTATTGGTTTTTCTTTGCTTTTTTTTCTTTTCTTGATTGCTGGCAGAATTCTATTTGTACAGTGTGACATGAAAAATTTAGTTGCACAACATATATTTGGGTAAGGTGTCATTTTTCAAATCTCCTTAGAGGGACATGACAATGGCTTCCTCTAGAAGTCTCCATGCCACACTACACGAGAGTATGAGGATTCTTTTTATTGAATGTGAGGACTCAGGAGTTCCTACAGTTACATTGCATTATCTTTCTGAACTTCTTCACGAATTATATAGTCACACACCTAACATGGGCATTGCTGTGGCTGGGTTTCGTACGGCTTTGCTTCAACTGCAAAGACAGCACAGAAGGAGTCAATAAATACAAGTTCGCCAGCAACCTCCAGTGGTTGCTGCACATCCTCCACGGAAGCACCAGGTGGGTATCCCCCAGGAAGGCAGAAAAGATTAGTAAGACAGTGTAAATGCCGAGTAAGGATGTCCCAGGCCATCTTCACTGATGCGTGTCATCTGCAGGACTTGCACTCAGAAGGGAATATTGAAATTAGAAATTAGGCCACTCGGCCTTTTGAGCCTGCTTCACCATTCAATTTGATCATGGCTGACCTTCCAACTCAGTAACCTGTTTCTGCTTTCTGCACACACCCTTTGATCTCTTTATCTCCAAGAACTATGTCTAACTCCTTCTTATAAAGATTCAATGTTATGGCCTCAACTGTGGCAGAGAATTCCACAGGTTCACCTCTCTGGGTAAAGATATTTCTTCTCAGCTGAGTCCTAAATGGCTTACCCAAATTCTGAGATGCTGGTTCCATACACCCCATCATCAGCAACACCCTTCCTGTATATGCCCTGACTGGTCCTGTTAGAGTTTTATGGGTTTCTTTGATGCCCCCTCATTCTTCTAAACTCCAGTGAATACAGTCCTAACTGATTCAGTGTCTCTTTTCTATACACCAGACCTGCCATCCCAGAAATCAATCTGGCAAATGTTCACTGCACTCCCTCTACAGCCAGAACATCCTTCTTCAGAAAAGGACACTAATAATGTTTGCTGTCTCCCTGAGGAAAAGGGGTACCCGCAGTGAGGTCTAAGTTCCTTGTCCTCTTCTGGCCTGGGCCTTGATCCAGAACAATGATGGATGGAGTGTAGGTCTTTGAGCATATTAGAGAGATGCTGAGTGTGCTGAATCTAAGTGTCCATGGAAACTGATAAACTTTCCATAGAGTCAGCCAGATGTATCCACACTGGAACATAATATAGACTGTTAATGAATGCTCTATCCTTGTAAACAGCTTACTGATTGCCTCTGAGGAACCCACTTGCTAATCCTAACTGTGCATTTTGTTAAAGTAATTTATGTCATTAATAGGATCTTTTTTGGCCTGGATTTCAGCAGGTGCCCGGTGTCTGTCTACTCTCTCAGTGCCAGAGACCTGGAGTGTTTCTTCCTCCACCAGCTGTGGAGATGTTGCAGTGATGTGCTCATCAAACTGTGTTCTTGAATCTAATCTAGATATGGAGCCCAATGAAATGAAAGTCTCTGAGCTGGTGGAGGATGCATCGTCTGAGGGTTCAGTGGCTTCCTCCTTAGAGGTGGAGCTAAAGCTGGAGCCAAGGATCTCCAGCACTGACCTCTTTTGGGTGGAGGGTCTCTGGATATGGTAGTGCCAGCATAAGAGAAGAAAAGGAATGAAAACTTGTGTAGATAAAGAATGAGGTAGCATTGGTGTTAATGGGAAGACAACACTGCACAGCAGAATGGTATTTAATGGGATAGTTTGCCATTGAAGTCTCGCTGTCACCACAAACTGTTGCGCTCTTCTCTGGCCAAATGAGGCATTTTCTCAAAAAGAATGAAGATCCTGATATCTGCTAATTCCCTACAATTGGTATTATCCTTCTCAGCCTGCTTGTTGGCCAATTTTTCCAGTAATAAGACACAGGGGGGGACTAATCCCATCTGGGTGCAGAGTCCCAAGGTGGAAGATGAGGCGTTTTTCCTCCAGGCATCGGGTGGCTAGAGTTTGGTAATGGAGAAGGCCCAGGACCTGCATGTCCTTGGTGGTGTGGGAGAACAAGTTGAAGTGTTCAGCCTCGGGATGGTGGGGTTCTTTGGTGAGGGTGTCCCGTGGATGTTCAAGTTGAGATGATGTGTGCAATAGTGAGAGCTGTAGTCCATGAGCCTTGGTAAGAGGCGTGTGTAGTGGCAAAGGTAGACTGAGTGTTGGCAGAGAAGATAGCGGCACTTTCCCTCGTGGTGTATAGCTGACCATTCATGTTTCATTACATTACATCACATGACATCATTCCTATTGTACAGCTTTGCATTCTGTTTAATTCAAGACACAGGACTGATCTGGGCCATTGTGTCAATATCTAACATAAGTGTTTCTAGTGTAAATTACAAGTTAGCAATTGCGGGGGGAGTTCTGGCCAATTTGCATTTCACTACCCAGAAATATTGAAAGTATTTTCAGGAGATGTCACATCATACTGATAATGTCACTGGACTGGGTTCCAGAAACGCAGGCTAATGTTCTAGCGACACATGGGTTCATGGTAGATGTTGAATTTCAAAATCTGAAATTAAAATGTAGCATAATGGTGACTGTTTAACCACTGTTCATCATTGTAAAAACTGATTTGGTTCATTGATGCCCTTTATGTAAGGAAATCTGCTGCCCTCACCGAGGCTGGCTACATGTGACTCCAAATCCGCACCAGCAGGTTGACTCTTAATTGTCCTCTGAATTGGTCTAGCTCTCCATTTCCAGAGCATTCAGACATTGACAAGAATTGCTGACCTAGCCAGCAACATTCACATCCCAAGATTTTTTTTTTAAATTAACACCCTTGACTAATTTCAGCTAACTGAGCAACATTGAACTTTTCTGGTCACTGACTGAAATCATTGACCTGCCCATTGACAAACTCCTTGAGTAAGAACCTGCTCATAGAGATTTTAAAATTCTGTTATCTCACTTTTTAGATTAGAATCAATCTAAACGTCATGGCATACACAGAGAACACAGGGGGCTAATACCTTCAACATATTGTCTAGCTAACATCAATTGTTACAGCTAACCTGAGAAAGTAACTTTTAAAAAAAGGGTTTTGTGATTTACACATGAAAGAAGTGAAACTATCATGGTATTTGAACAGATGAAAGATTTAGCAGTCAATCAAGGTATTTTTCAATGTATAATTTCAGTTACATCACACTGTAAATTTTTGCTATAAATTCTGTGCCTTAGAATTGTGTCCTCCACTATCACCTGATGAAGGAGTGGCGCTCCGAAAGCTAGTGTGCTTCCAAATAAGCCTGGTAAACAAATAAAAAAAGACTTGGACTTGATTTCATGACACCATTGCAGTTTAATTTAAGCTGGTATTCAAATCTTGGCACCTCAATAATTGAAAGAGAGCAGTAATCCAGATTAAGTAATCATAACTTTAACAGATAATTGTAGCAAGAAATGTATGAAGATAGATTAATAGTGTCACTTAGCATCTACAACAAGAAAGTACATTACAAAATACTTACATCTCCTATGTCCAAACATCAGCTGAATAGCTAATTTCAAAGGAGGCTTTTCCAGGAAGCCAGCTGGAGGGAACTGAAAAAGCAAAGATGTATATTTGAGGGGATAGTTGTATGATTGGTTCTTAAGATAGCTTTGCTCAACTGTGCATGAAATGCTTCACTTATAAAACTGATACTTGTAATGTCATAACTTAGAAATTGGGTTGTTTGGCTACAAGCTTCTTCTTTAAATTGTTAGACAGAAGAAAGTTGCAGAAATGTGTCTACAGGTAATGTAATTATAGATTAATACAAAACAGCCCACTCTGCCTGTATCTGCACTTTCAAAGAGCTACTGAATTGCTCTCACCACCCTGTTCTTTGTCAATTGCCATTTTGTTCCCTTTCAAGTATTTATCCAACTCCCATTCAAAAGTTACTAATGAATTTGCTCCTGTAACTCTTAGGCACAGCTTTCAGGTCTCAATAATCGGCTGTGCAAAAAGTCATTTTGCCTCTGACTTTTTTTTTGCCCATCTTAAATCCATGTTTCTTTTGCTACTGGAAACCATTCCTTTATTCACTTTGTTGAGAACATAAGAACACAACATAAAAACTAACAGCAGGAATAGGCAATTTAGTCCCTTGAGCCTGTTTTGCTATTCAATAGTGTCATGAGTGATCTCATCTTGGCGTCAACTTCACTCTCCTGCTTGCTAACCAATTACCCTTCAATCCTTCAATTAAAAATCTGTCTATTTCCTTTTTAAATTTACTCAATGTCCACCACACTCTCCACAAATTCATTGGAGTGGAAATTGAGAGAACAATCCCCAATAACATCTTATACACCTTAATTAAATCTCCTCTCATTCTTCTAAACTCCAGAGGGTATAGACCTGAACTGCTCAATCAATCTTCATAAGACAAACTCCTCATCTCTTGAATCAATCTAGCGAATCTCCTGTGAACTGCCTCCAACGAAACTCAAGTAAGGCACCAAAATTATCCACATTTAGTTAGCAGGCAGGAGAGTGGAGTTGAGGCCAAGATGAGATCACCCATGATATGATTGAATAGTGAAACTGGCTCAAGGGACTGAATTGCTATTCCTGCTCTTATTTTTTTAAATAGTGTTCTTATATTCTCAACAAACTGAATAAAGGTATGGTGTCATTACTGCCTTTTACATTTGCAGGGATACTTCCCTGTTTGTATATTCTATTCCTTCAGCAATACATGCCAAAATTCCATTTGCCTTGCTTATTAACTGCTAGTGTACTAGTTTTCTACAACTTATGCACAAGGACACACAGATGCCTACAACTGAAGCACTCTGACGTTTCTCTCCATTTAGACAATAGATTGCCTTTCTATTTCTGAGCAAAATAGATAACATCACACTTGATATATATTTATAATATAGTATGTATAAGTCATAATAATGTATATAAATGGTTTGGAGGTGGTCTGATTAGTAAGTTTGCGGATAATACAAAGATCCTCCTGGATCCAGGAGGATCTTTGTATTATCCGCAAACTTACTAATCAGACCACCTCCAAACCATTTATATACATTATTATGACTTATACATACTATATTATAAATATATATCAAGGACTGCTAATGCAAGAGGAAGTATACAGTAAATGGCAGAACCTTAGTGGCATCAACATACAGAGGGACCTAAGCGTACAGGTCCACAGTTCCTGAAAGTGGCAATGCAAGTATAAGGCATATGGTGTGCTTCCCTTTATTAGTTAAGGTGTAGAGTATAAATGTTGGCAAGTCACGTTACAGCTGGAGAACTTTAGCAAAGCCACATTTGGTATATTTTGTTTGGTTCTGGTCTTCACATGACAAGAAGGATGTCAGGGCTTAGGAGAGGGTATCAAAATGGTTTACCAGGATGTTACCTGGTTTGCAGGGTATTAACTATGAGGAAAGATGAGACAACTTGTTTTATTTTCACTTGAATTTGGAAGATGAGGGGGCAATCTGATAGGAGTTTACAAAAAAAAACGAGGCATGGATAGTCTGAGTCTTTCCCAGGTTAGTAATGTTAATTACTAGTGGATGTAGGTTTAAGGTAGTTACATTTAACGGAGATGTGAGAGGCCACAGATAGTGGTAAGTGCATGAAATGCACTGTCAGAGGAGCACATACAATAGCAACATTGAAGAGGCATCTTGACAGACATATGAATAGACAAAGAATAGAGGGATACAGACTGTGTAGAGGCAAAAGGTTTTTTTATTTCAGAAAGGCATCATGTGTTGGCGCTGTTTTGGTGGGCTGAAGGGCCTGTTCTTATATTGTAAAGTTCTTTGTACTTTTTGTACTTATCCTTGTTAAATTCCATCTGCCAGATTTTGGCCCATTCACTTTAGCTATCCCCATCTATTCGTAAATTTCTTATTTCTTTATTGTAACTTACTTTCCCACCTGTTTTAGTGTCATCTACAAATTTGGCTATAGTACCTACTATCTCTGCATCCAAGAATTGATATAGATTGTAAATAGTTGGGTCCTGAGGACTGAACTGTATGGCACCCCACTAGTTACATTTTGCCAACCACGAAAAGACTCATTTAGCCCAACTGTCTGATTTCAAGCAAATAAATTACCCGTAACCTCATTAAATCTTATCTTGTTTATTAACCATTTGTATTGCACCTTATCAAATGCCTTCTGGAAGTCCAGATATACAATACCACAGGTTCCCATTATCCATTTCACTTATTACACCTTCCAAGAACTCTAGCAAATTAGTCAAACATGATTTGCCCTTCATAAAACCATGGTGACTCTAATGGATTGTGTTTTGACTATGCGAATGACTTGTTGCTACTTCCTTAATAATGAATTCTAACAATTTCCCAGTGACAGATGTTAAAGTAATTGATCTTTAATTTCCTTTATTTTTCCTCCCTTTTTGAATAACAGCATTATATTAGCATTTTTCCAATCCACTAGAACCTATCTTGCATCTAGGGAACTTTGAAGCATTATAACCAATGGAACCATTAACTTTGCTGTCACTTCCTTGAAGACCCTATAACATGGGCCATCAGGTCCTGGGGACTTGTGTACCTTCAACTCCTATAGTTTGTTCAGTAATTTTCCCTAATAATAATGATGATTGTTCTAAATTCCTCCCTTTCTAAAACTAATCATGATTTTGAGCACCTCTATCAAATCTCATTTTAACCTTCCCTGCTTTAAGGACCACGATGTGAATTTCACCAATCTCTCAACATAACTGAAGTTGCTAATGACTGGTACAATTCCAATAAATCTCTTCTGCAAAACCTCTTTTAGGTCTCAAGATCATCTGAAAGTTTGCATTGAACACAGCACTCCAGCTGAAGCCCAATAATTGTAACCTGTTTGCTTATATAAACAATGTTTCTACTAATAAATCTAAAGATTCTAGATGCGTTTGAAATAGCCTCTACATCGCTATCATGTTCAAAGACATAAATATGCACACAAAGGTGCCTCTGTTCCAGCACTTCTTTAAAATTCTAATATGATACTGTCTCTCATCAGTTCTCCTACTTCATACTACCCTCCATTTTTTTCATCTGCCTGTTATTGTCCTATTTCACCAATCCACTAACATCCCCCTGAAGTTTACAATCCTCATCATGGTCTGTGATATGTCCAATATTATTCTGAACAAACCAATTATTTGTTTATTAAACATTTTTAACAAAATACACTTACCTGACTTAATTCCACAAAAGCAGCTTGAACAGCCATGTGAACTTTATAAAGGGCAATGTCTCCACATGAGCCAGATCTCTGCCTATTCACAAAAGCTGGCCCCCTTCTAGTTATGCACGACTGAAAACACTGATCAAGTAAATTCTCTTCGAATATCAAGCTTTCAGTTTTTTCCTTCTTTGAGACAGGCCTACATCACAGTTCAATATGATGACTGCACTTGCAACTCATTAACCTTATTAGATGATCGATGCATTTACCCATATGTGCTCCATACCCACCTTAGACTGCTAAATATTTTCCTGTTTTATTCATACTCTGAACTTATTTACTCAAACTGTTTGTATCTTCCAGTCCTCTTTGCAACTTGCTTCCTTCATAATGCTCCAAACCCCTGAAAAATTAAATTAAACCCTCCTGCAAGGTAGTTTATCTTCCCATGGAGGAATCGGTCCGTTGGAATCAACCTGTTCACCTCAAACTGTCCCTTATAACTGAGAACTAGTCCCAATGTTCCAGTAAACTGATCCCAGATACTTTATAAGCATTTCTCTAGACAGTTTTTAAACTGCTTTATCATACTCTCTCAATATTCATCAATGCACGGAAATTAGAGAAACCCAGAGATTAGTATCACTGAGCTATTGCTCGTAATTTCCTACATGGCTCCTAAATCCTAGCTTGCAGGACCTCAAGTCTTTCCTTCCTGTAAAATTGATTCCCACTTGGGCCACAACTTGTAAACATTCACCTCCCCATCTCAATGTCCAGCATCCTCTCAACAATCACACCAAAAGCAATGATATCATTTAGACCTCACTGATTTAGAGTTTAGCAGTTTGTTTTGTTCTGCTTTTGTTTCTATTAAAAAATGACAATAATCAAACTCAAATTATTACATTTATTGACAAATTAAACATTTCCACATTTAATACAAGCAAGAAATAAACCATTATTAGAACTTAAAACAAGGAACATATTCCGGTTACGTGGATGGAAAGACAACTAGAAAATATTCATTTTTTTTTAAAAAACAATTTCACTGTGCAAACTGCACTAGTTAACATTTTAGAATCACTAATAAATAGCCATATACTAAATTAGTAAATAAAATTATATCACTAATTCTACAAGTCTATAAAGTTGACACACTTATTTGGCAAAGTGCTGTATTTATTCTGCAAATTGGATAATGATGCCAGTCAGTCAAATGTTCATAAAGTCCTGAATGAGTTAAAATATCTCCAGGCTTTCTCTCATCAATGATCTGGTTCAAATGAATATAAACTGTACAAAGTAACTCCACAAACAAATTCCTTCCTGTGCATAGTTGCATTGTTTGTCATATTTACAGCATCTGGCTCTTTCATATCTTCTTCACATGTAACACAAAACAATGTACTGACGTAATGAATTTACACTGGAAGGCACATATATAACAAAACCAAACATGAACCCCTGTTCGAAATATTCATCAATCCAAAGCTACAGTTTAATGTCTTTATATGTAACATACACTTTCTTGAAGTAACACGTACAAGCTTTGTTCAATTGTTTTTAGGTTTTTTTCTATTGTTTTAATCTCATCACAACCAACGTAATCAACTCTCGATGAAATAAGATACAAAGAAGATTTTATGAAAACAAATTAAGTCAGTCAAATGTTATCAACCTGTACAACATCAAAAGCAGTTAGCAGTTTGGTTAGACTAAATTATCTTAAACGTCCAACTACAGAGTTTTCTATACAGCATAAATGTCTGCAAGCATTTCACCAAATATCCAATTAGAGTCTACCACAATGTTATCAGTGATCAATATCCAAAATAATCATGAAAGAGAGATATTATATCACATTTTCTTCACCAGTGTTAAAGTTTATGCATTTTACAAAGATAGACTTAACTCGGTTTTCTGGACAACCCAAGAGGAATTAATGAGGCCTTTCATAAGATTTGCTGGACAGCAAGGTTTTAAAAGTTTCCTCTATCTGTAGTGAAAACAGTGATGTATGAAAGTAGTTGCAAATTTAAAAACAAATCCTGAGGCATGGTTGGATAATTTGATAATGAATTAAAAATTTCATTACAGATATTTTTGTTGATTTATTGTGTGCAAAACCTTAAAAGTTTATTAACCGAAGTACAGTTATTTATTCTAATTTTCCAATTATTTCTTCAAGGTACTTATCCAGAGTAAAATCTTGTTATATAAAAGCTTTCCTAAGTATGAAATAATAGACAGATATTTGTTTATTATTTCATATGCTCTGCAGTACTAAAAAATCAGGAGAAGATCTGCATTGGGAAAATGATTCTTCAGCAGCTACCAGAACCCACGCTTACTCAAGACATCACATTTCTCCAAAAGAAAATGCAGGAAAATCTTTGGAACATGGGACAGACAAATATTATTAAATGGAAAGATTTTATAACCACGGCAGGTCCATTACTCTGTAAAATATGAAAACCAAAGTATAGTTGGGGGAAAGTCTTTCGTTTAAATAGAGAGCACCAAGGTATCATCCACATCAAAAAGTGTCAAAGCTACAGCAAGTTTATTGGGGTAAAACATGGATAACATAGAAGCATAACATTTTTAGACATATTCAAATTGCCACTAAGAGGGAAGTCATATATGTAGCCCCAAAATTTTTGACTATTTATAAATACCCTGGAGCAATATTAATGCCATCAATCCATAAAAGGTCCATTTCTAAAAAAAATGAAATATACATTTACATAGGACTTCCTTGCTGTCACATAGATATTTAGAAAAAATTATACAATGTACTGTCCCTGAGAATACTGTGTTGCGAAATAAGATAAATTTCACTTCACATAACAAAGCACATCTGAAAGTATCATTCCATCTACCAGGCAACATTTGCTACTGATTATGTTGACAGCATTCACGTTTTATAATATAGCTATACGTTGCACATATGCACGCACAATACAAATACATTTGCACAGACAAAATGGATCTTTATTTGGAGATGGAATTCCTAACAAACAAACGAATCCTATATAAGAAAAAGATTGCAAAGAGATTTGTAGATTTTAAGAGTAAAATCCTATCATTCAGAGCAAGGCATTTGGTGATACTGATTTTAAAGCACCCAGAAAGTAGAATAGAAACCCTAAAATACTCCTTGTGATTAATGATTGCTAATTTTGTTAAATATGAAATCCTATAAAAAGTTACATATACATACTGTATTTACAACAAAAACATTGTTTTAAAAATTGAAATAGCAATGACAATTAATAATTATACTGGCGCTGGCAAGGTTGGTGTAGAATATGTCCATTGTGCTTAGCTTGTCGAGAGTTGCACTCTTTAATAAGGTTTTGGCGGCGAATGTTGTTGCGGTTAATGAGGTGTTTTGCACCATGTTCTTTACCACGTTGAACATGACGAAGCTGATTGGCTTGTTCTACAAAACTGGTGTGAGTGGCCAGAGTAGCTGCATAGCAGCGAATATGGTGGCCTACTCTGCTAGGGCTTTCAGTCCTAGAATGAGAACAGAACATCATTTATGCAACCTGTCTTTATCCACGTTATCAAGATAACTCATTACAAATTTAAATTTTACATAAATGTAATGCAGACTATCACAAGTATCATTTTAATCTATTTTTCCCACAGTATTTGATAAGTGCAAAATGCAGCATTTGTTGTGCTATTGAAACTTCCTAATGCTGTTTATTGCCAATGGCTAAAACAATTGAGGAAGTTCTCTTGAACCAAGACACACTGTTTTCAACAACTGCTCCTCACCAAATTACCTGTTCCCTTACCTCTGAAGTAATATAAATGTTTATTGCACTAGTAACACTCATCTTTTTGTTCACAATGTCAGTGCTCTGCCCATAGCATAGCACAGAATACAAACTTTAAAAAGTTTGGATCAATTGGTGCTAATAGAAGGTAGCAAACAGGAGAATAGTAAGGAAAACAGTACCATTGCCAAATCTGAAGATTGCAAAGATATACTTAAGAAATATAGGGACTGAGAGACTGAGGTGTCAGAGGATGATGCTGCAAAGGTTTAAGTAAGAGCACTTGGTAATAAATTGGGTTGTGAGATATTGGATGTGAGTCTTATTGCTCAGCTCAGGACACCAAAACTGCAAACTGGCTCTGGCTTAGCTTGCAAAATTGGTTAGAAAGTGAGATACAGTCAGAAGCAGGAGAGTGGAATTTGCCACAGGAGCTAAAAATAATGGACCGGATCTTGATATCAGGTGGCAGCAAGTTGTGACTCATCCATGACGTGATCTTTGACAACCAGTCTAATAGTGACAAATTAATAAAGATATTCAGTATACATGGGGAAACCTGTGGGGGCTCCAGATGGTATGAAGTGACAGAATGTCAATCAGAAAGAGAAGATGACCAAAAAGATCATTTTGGGGCTCCGGATGTGACAATGCAGTTAGGATGGGCATTCTGATAGGTATTTTGTATGGTAGCAACAAAAATTAAATTTAATACCAACATTTAAGTTAGTCAAAACCTTTATTATTGTAGTGTGGACATCTTAAACAAAAACAGAAATTGCTAATGAAACTCAATAGGTTTGGTAGCATCTGTGTGGAGAACACAGTGAAGTTTTCAAGTGTGATGACTCATCAGATTCTGTTTTATTTTAGATTAGATTAGATTAGATTAGATTTCTGCTTTATTGTAGGCTGCCTGCAAACCCCCTGTAATGGTAATGTTCTTAGATGTGTTCCTGGGTCTGATGAGTAGTTCTGCGAGGGTCTCATAATGGGGGTGCTTTAATCTTCTCTCCATAGGAAAGATGCTGACATTTACCATGACTGATTCTGGACTAGTTAATTACTGTCCGTTGCTTGCAAAGGGATTTTGATCCTACTTTGGATTCTTCAACGAAAAGGATTTCAACTGATATTTTCTTCCAGTCTTATACCATGCGTCATCAAGGCTGAGGGGAGCTAGCCGAAGGGATTCAGTGATAGTCCAACTAACCTTCTTGATTTAACCTGGGTTGGTGCTAGATTGCTCAGGATTCCTCAACATGTCTTTGCTGATGTAGAAGTTATATTCTCTGTTGACAGCATATTTCCAGGACAGGTATGGTGGTGAAAGCATATTGGGCAATCTGTTACAAAAGTATGCTGGATACAAGTAGTATATATTTATAGAAACAAGTTTAAATGTTATGTCATCACAGAAAGTAAGGCTGCATCATTTAATCTAGTTAGTCTTGCACATGTGAATGGAAGCAGGACATTTCTCAATAAAACTGTTCAACCTCTATAACAACCTTGTCACTATATCTGTATTTGTGTAAAATTCCAAATAATATGATGGTTATGGTGAAGTAATGTTTTCAAATAGAGAAGTTAGCATGGATGAAAGCATACTAGTGATAATTTATTACAGTAGAGATCAGTTGGTCTTCAATTAATTTGAAGTGTGAACATGATAGGCATGTCTGAGGGCAATGTCCAGCTATAGACTCTATCAAGGTGTTCAGATATGAAAGAAACATTGGGCAAATGCTCTCTGTTTGGATCAGCTGGTTTCTGGATGAGGTTGTTCCTCTCCTTTAATTTCTTTTGAAATATTAGATGTTGTTTGTCAGAATCTGCCATTGGAGAAAGTGGATTTACAACTTCCAAATTATTAGCATGAGCTCAGAAGCTGACCAATTTTTGTTTTGGGTAACTAAGGCAATGATTTTAGCAATAAAATGAACTGAGAGGCAGACCGTCGACATGAACACCGATATAACAAGAAAGCCAGAACAGTGCTCTGTGGAAGTCAGAGAGTCACAGAGATGTACAGCATGCAAACAGAACCTTCAGTTCAACTATTCTATGCAAACCAGATATCCTAAATTAATCTAGGCCCATTTGCCAGCATTTAGTCCATATCCCTCTAAACCCTTCCTATTCACATACAAAAAGCAATTCATTTTTCCAGTATGCCATACATCATCGTCAGGTCAATGACTATCACAGGTTTGAGTTGGCATGAAAGCCTGCTTCAGCATACATCTCTAACACTGTCTGGACACAGCCATTCTGGACATCCTGAAAGATATCTTGTTTTTTAGGGATACTTCATTTGATGATAATGTTACTTATAAATTATTTTGAGGAAATTTAAGCCATAACAGTTTAGAGATGGTGACAAACTGCTAAAAATGTGAAATCAAAGATAGAGGGAATAGGACAAATGGACACAAAGCAACTGAGACAGTAGAATGTGTTGTTTTTATTCTCAACTCCTGACATAGAAAGAGGCAGTTTTACCAGACCAAAATCCAAAACCTCACGCTAATATTCTTGGGCATGAGTTTGAATTTCTCATGAAGTATGATGAAATTTGAATTTGATAAAAGTCTGGAATAAAAAGCTAGCCGAATGGTGACTATGTTAAAATCCCAACTGACTCACTAATTTCCTTCAGGGAAGACAATTCACCACCTTACCTGACCTAGCAATGACTTATCACCTTTACCCCTACCTCCATCTACCTATCCCACTCTCAGCTACCTTCCCCCACCCCACCCCCTCCCATTTATCTCACTAGCCCCTCGGCTCACAGCTTCATTCCTGATGAAGGGCTTTTGCCTCAAATGTCGGTTCTCCTGCTCCTTGGATGCTGCCTGACTTGCTGTGCTTTTCCAGCACCGCACTCTCGACCCATAGCAATGAGTTTCAACTTCCCTCTGAACAAGAGATGGGCAATAAATGCAGGCTAGTCCAGTGATGCCCACATCCCATAACAAATTAAAAAAAAGAAAGGTGGGTTTCATCATGTTCCTCTTCTGATACCTACCCAGTGTCTGATGTCAGGAAGGATTAGCTGATACTTTCCAAAGTCAAACAATCTGACACTAGTGATGGACCTGACAATGCCCAAATTTACACGAGGAATGGCATAGATCCTAGCCTATGAATATATCTCATCAAGTCAGTAATCGAGACTCAATTTAGAAGGAAAATCCATTACATGTGATTTTATAAGACAACTATTAATCAATGTTAGGACTATTGCTTTATTATTCTGATGTATTTTTCATGCACAAGTACCTTTATCTTAACCTGTTGGAAATTTATAATTGGTCCTGCTGATTAATGATGTGTAAGATTAGATTAGGTTCCCTACAGTATGGAAACAGGCCCTTCAACCCAACAAGTCCATACCGACACTCCGAAAAGTAACCCACCCATACCCATTCCCCTCCCCTATATTTACTCCTGACTAATGCACTTAAAACAATAGGTAATTTAGCATGGCCAATTCACCTCACATCTTGGATTTGGGAGGAAACTGGACCACCCGGAGGAAACCCACGCAGCCATGGGGAGAATGTGCAAACTCCACACAGACAGTCGCCCTAGGCAGGACTTGGACCCTGGTCCCTGGCGCTGTGAGGCTGCAGTGCTAACCACTGAGCCACCATGCCACCCCAGTGTAATTTCACTATTTTCCATTTTTTGTTTGGCTTGGCATAAATTCGCTATCCTTAATTGTTGCAGAAAAAAAATTGGTGCTGAGCTGCCTTCTTGAACCACTGCAGTCCTTAATGTGTTGGGGGACATGCACAATACTGTTAAGATGGGAGTTCCAGGATTTTGACCCAGCAACATTGTTCCAAGTCAGGAAGGTAAGTGGTTTGAAGGTGGGGGGGGGGGGGGGATGTGTAGTTGGATGGTGTTCCCATATATCTGCTGCCCTTGGCCTTCCAGGAGGTAGGTGTCATGAATTTGAAAACTGCTGATGAAGGAGCCTTGCTGAGTTACTTGAATGTATCTGTAAATTGTACATACTGCTGCCATTGTGCACTGACAGCAGTGGACATTGAAGGTGGATGGTGTACAAATCAAGTGAGTTGCTTTGTCCTGGATGATATCAAACTTTGCATGTTTTCGCAGCTGCGCCCATCCAGGCAAGTATTCATTCACATTCTTGATTTGTTCCTGCAGATGGCAGATAAGCATGGGGAAAACAACGGGGGAATGATTTGCCACAGAATTCAAAGCCTCTGACTTGCTCTTGCAGCCACAGTATTTATATAGTTTTATATGTAGTTTTAAAGTTTATGATTGATAGTGGGGAATTCATTAATGGTCTTGCCATTCAATGTCAAGACAAATTAGATTAGATTCTCTGCTATTTCCTAGATTATTGCCTAGCACTTGTTTTGCCCGAATGTTACTTGCCATATATTGATTCAAGGAGAAAGTGAGGACTGCAGATGCTGGAGATCAGAGCTGAAAATGTGTTGCTAGAAAAGCGCAGCAGGTCAGGCAGCATCCAAGGAACAGGAGAATCGACGTTTCGGGCATAAGCCCTTCCTGAAGAAGGGCTTATGACCGAAATGTCGATTCTCCTGTTCCTTGGATGCTGCCTGACCTGCTGCGCTTTTCCAGCAACACATTTTCAGCATATATCGATTCAAGCCAAGGTGTTGCTCAGGACCGGTTGCTTTAGTATCTGAGTCATTACAAATGGTGCTGCATATTGTGTATTCATCAGCCAACTTCTGACCTTACAATGGAAGGAAGATAATTGATTCAGCAGTTGAAGATCGTACTTGGAGTAAGAGAATTGTCTTTGAGTAACCACAACTATCTTCCTTTGTGCTAAGTATGACTCCAATCTGCAAATAGGCTTTGCTGATTCACATTGACTTCAGTTTAGCTTGAGATCCTTAATGCCATACTCTGTCAAATGCCGTCTTGATATCAAGGGCAATTATTCTCATCTCTGGAATTCAATTCCTGTGTTTAGACCAAAACTACGAGTTTAGGAGCAGAATGCTCTTGGTGGAACTCAAACTGAGTATCAGTGAAAACTTTGCAAGTGTTGCGTGATAGTACTGTCAATGATATTTTCCGTTGCTGCTGCTGGAGGGAACACTGACTGAACAAAAGTAACTCAACCAATAATAACCCTTTTTGCGAACAGGACATACCTTGGTAATTTTCCACATTATCCGCCACTGTTGTAGCTGCCCTGGAACAACTTGGCTAGGGGTACAGAAAGTTCTGGAGTACAAGTCTTCAGTACTATTTCTGGATTGCTGTCTAGGCCAATAACCTTTGCAATACTCAGTGCCTTAGCTATTTCTTAATATCATGTGGAGTGAATTAAATTGTTTAAAGACTGATAGCTGTGGCGCTGGGGATCTCAGGAAGAGGACAAGTCCTTTAATGGTAGGTTTATTATAATAACTGGTAAAATTTATCTAGTTGATAAGTTTACCAAGTAAGTTTTAAATAGACTTATTTAACAGTTATTTACTTATATATTTAAGTTTGAGAGAATGGTTTGCAGCTGGAGTTTAATTGCAGAAGAGATATTAAAGAAATAAAAGGCTCAATAGTTCCAAAATATTGAGAATACCAGTATCTTTAAACAAATGATAAAGGTGCTGTCCATTTCACCTTCAAATGTTACCATCCAGTGTCTTCCTGACAAACCTCTTCAGTCCCCTTCCTTTCAAGACCCCAACTTCACTGCCATGATGTGCCTGAAGTGTCCCCTTTCTGCAATTCACATAGCTCTATGTAAAACACTCTTGAAGAAAATTATTACTATAAGTTAGACCTTCTTTGATGATCAAATCTTGCTGCGAGACAGGTAGCAGAAAAGGAAATAATGATTTTTAAGATACAGGCAAGGAACTATTGGAACAAGCAAGGGAAGATGGTCAGAGCAAAGTGCCAATGGTGAGGAATGAATACTCCACACTGTTCTAGATATGTACAGCTCCGTCAGCACTCTAGAAGCTTGACATCATCCAGGATAGTTTGTGCATATTAGTAGCAGCAATACAATGCAGGCAGAAATTCACCTAGGCTCCCTAGACACCACCTTCCAACCAAAGTCACCATCAACCCACGTTCCTTAATTACCACACCAGACATCAGATCAGCCTTCTTGAGTAAACCAGAGGAAGGTGACTGGCTGGTCCCCGGCTGTTCACTCAGATCCGAGGTGGACCAGCTGGTGTAAGTATTTGCTGAGATCTTTACTCTTTCCTTGCTGCAATGTGAAGTCCCCACCTGCTTCAGGAAGACCACCATCATCCCAATACCAAAGAAAACACATGCAACGTGCCTCAACGATTACAATTCAGTAGCTCCGATCTCCATAATCATGAAGTGCTTTGAGAGGTTAGTCATGGCCCACATCACTTTTAGCATCCAAGCCTACCTCGATCCTCTGCAATTTGCCTACTGGCAAAACAGATCCACAGCTGATGCCATTTTCCTAGCCCTACACCCATCCCCAGAACATCTGCAAAACAAGGACACCTACATCAGGTTCCTACTCACCGACTACAACTCCACCTTTAACACCATAATCCCCGACCAGACTAATCTGAAAACTCCAAGAACTAGGTCTCGGCTCCGCCCTCTGTGACGGGATCCTCAGCTTCCTAACCCACAGACAATAATCAGTGAAGATAGGCGACAACACCTCCTCCACAATAATCCTCAATACTGGCCTCTTCACAAGGATGCGTACTCATCCCACTAATGTACCTCCCTCTACACACATGACTGTGTGGCCAAATTTCATACAAATGTCATCTACAAGTTTGCTGATAACACTACCGTTGTAGGCCAAATATCAAACAATGATGAGTCTGAATATAGGAAGGGGATAGAGTGCTTGGTGCTGGTGCAATGATAACAACCTCTCTCTCAATGTCAGCAAAACAAAAAAAAACTGATCATTGATTTCAGGAAGAAAGGAGGAGGATCCCTATTTCCATCAATGGAGCTGAAGTGGAGAGTGTTGAGAGCGTCAAGTTCCTAAGAGTATGATAACCAACAATCTGTCTTGGACCACCCACGTAAATGCAATGGTCAGGAAGGCACATCAATGCCTCTTCCTCAGGAGGCTTAGGAAATTTGGCATATCCATAAGGACTCTCACCTACTTTTACAGATGCACCATAGAAAGCTATCTGTCTTGGTGCATAATGGCCTGGTACATCAACTGCTCTGCCCAGGACCATAAGAAACTACAGAAAGTTGTGTGCACAGCCCAAACCATCACTGAAGCCAACCTCCCCTCCATGGACTCTATTTACACTTTTCATTGCTGCAGAAAGGCTGCCAACATCCCCGTGTGGGCGGCACGGTGGCACAGTGGTTAGCACTGCTGTCTCACAGCGCCAGAGACCCGGGTTCAATTCCCACCTCAGGCGACTGACTGTGTGGAGTTTGCATGTTCTCCCCGTGTCTGCGTGGGTTTCCTCCGGGTGCTCCGGCTTCCTCCCACAGTCCAAAGATGTGCAGGTCAGGTGAATTGGCCATGCTAAATTGCCCGTAGTGTTAGGTAAGGGGTAAATGTAGGGGTATGGGTGGGTTACGCTTCGGCGGGTCGGTGTGGACTTGTTGGGCCGAAGGGCCTGTTTCCACACTGTAAAGTAATCTAATCTAATCTAAACATCAAAGATCCTGCCCACATCAGTAATACTCTCTTCAAACCTCTTCCATCAGGCAAAAGATACAGAAGCTTAAACATACGTACCAACAGGTTCAAGAACAGCTTCTTCAGTGTTATTACAGTGCTGAATGGACGTCTCTAATTTCTAATCTAAATGCTGATCTTGCTTTTGTGCACCTCCTGTACAGTTGTTACCTTGTATGCCTGACTCTAAGTACCTTCTGACCTGTCATTGTTTACTATGATCTGCCTGTACTGCTTTCAAAACAAAACTTTTCAGTGTACTTACATACATGTGACAATAATAAATCAAATCAAATCAAATCAAATCAAATCAAACCACTTCTATCTTGGAGGACAAGGGCAGTAGGTACACCTCCATTGGCAAGATCCCCTCCACACCACTCCCAATTCAGACTTGGAAATATATCACCATTCCTTCAGCGTTGCTGGTTTAAAATCCTGGAACTCCCTCTTTAAACACCACTGTAGGTGTGCACACGTTGTGTAGATTGCACAGATCCTTGAAGGCAACTCATTAACTCTGTCGAATCAGTTAATTATTATCTGAATATCTAGTGAACACATCCTTTACAATAGATTGTAGAGCTTATGTGAAAAAAAGGGATGCAAATATTTCCACACTACTGGAGGTTCCATGTTTTCTCTCTCAAGCAGTGGAGTTACATTTGCAATACATAGACACAACTGCAGAATTAAGAGAATTTTGAAAGAGAATCAGCAACACACCCATCATCTCTTTCAATATTCTAGGGTGAAGGTTATTGGATCCGAAGGATTCATCAACTTTCAGTCCCATTAATTTTTCCAATAGAATCTTAGAGATGTTCAGTACGGAAATACTCTATTTATCCCATCCGTGCCCCTCATGATTTTATAAATCTCCATAGGGTCACCTCTCCGCCTCTGACGCTCCAGAGAACACAGCCACAGCCTGTTCAGCCTCTCCCTGTAGCTCAAATCCTCCAACTCTGGCAGCATCCTTGTAAATATTTTCTGAACCCTTTCAAGTTTCACAACATCCTTCTAATGGGAAGGAGACCAGAATTGCATGCAACATTTCAAAAGTGGCCCAACCAACGTCCTGTACAGCCGCAACATGACCTCTCAACTCCTATACTCAATACCCTGATCAATAAAGGAAAGCATATCAAACACCTTCTTCACTATCCTATCTGCCTGCGACTCCACTTTCAAGAAACAATGAACCTCACTTCAAGATCTCTTTGTTCAGCAACACTCCACAGGACCTTATCATTAAGTGTATAAGGCCTGCTAAGATTTGTTTTCCCAAAATGCAGGACCTGGCATTTATTTAAAGTAAACTCTAGCTGCCATTCCTCAGCCCTTTGCCCATCCGATCAAGATCCCATTGTACTCTGAAGTAACCTTCTTCACTGTTCACTACACCTCCAATTTTGGTGTCATCTGCATGATTCCATGAATGAATACAAAAACCTATGGAAGTTTTCTAAATCCATTTATGTTCTGTTATTTTACAATCTGATTGAATTCCTCTTTGTTCATCAATTTCTCGGTCCTCCTTTGTAGAGTTCCAAAATTCTCCCAATCCTCAGGCTTACAACTTGTTTGGCTACATTATATGCCTCCCCTTTTGATTTAAAGTCTATCTTTACTTCCCTTGTTAGCCAGGGCACTCACACCTTTGTTACTTAAAAGAATATGTTTTGTTAAAATCAAGAATTATTTAATTAAGTACTGGCCATTAACTATTTACCATCAAAACAGCTACAGCCAACTTCCTCCTCATGCATACAGATTGATATTGTTTAGCTCAAGAATCTAGTTTCAGATCAAACAACATTTTTGTTTAAACATAATGGAAAATGCTATCATATTATGGCCATTATTCCATCAATATTCTTTTACAATCAGATTATTAATTAATCTTTTCAAATTACACAAATGCTACTACTTCTAAAATTATTTTCTAGATTAATGTGTTGAGGAAGCAACAAGGGCCAGGTTCTCACAAACACAATCAACGAAGTCTTCGTCGACAGCATTGTTGCTCATGAGATTTACTCATTTGAAAAGTAGACTATTTAACGGCCTATAAACCATTTCTACTAATGTCTGTTGCTATTTGCTATTTCTTACCTTCAATCAAGTTATACATCCTGCTGTTTTGATTTGACGTCCTGACAAAATTATACTGACCGTTCCCTTTTCATCTAACGCTTCCAAATGTTGATCATTCTTTTGATATCTAGTTCCCAGTCTTGGTTATTCTGCAGCCATATCTCTGTATTAGCAAATAAATTTTACTTCTACTGGCACTGTCAATTCACCTACCTTGCTGTGAGTGCTGCATGTACACGGATGGAGTGATTAATTCTGCCTTTAACATTATTCCTTAAACTGACCCTGGTTGATTTGAGATTTTGTTTCTATTACTTTCCACTTTCATTCACAGTTCTTCTACATTCCATACCAGCTTTGTTTTTATTGTGTCTGAATTTCCTTTTGGGTTCCCATCACTTTGACAAGTTAGACTAACCCTTCCAACAACACCAACATATTGCCTCATGAGGACATTAGTCCCATCCTGTCAAGATGTAACCTGTCCTTGCACTGGTTCCAGAACCAGTCCCAATGCCCCAGAAGTTTAAAGCCCTCTCTCCTGTTGCCATTTTACTAGATATTCATTTGCTCAATCTTCCTAATTCTACATTCACTAGCACGTGGTACTGGGAGCAGCTTAAGATTACTTCATTCAAGGTTCTGTTTTTGAATCTCTTCCTTAGTTCCCCAAATTCTTTCAGGACTTCTTCCCACTTTCTACTCATTTCCTTGTTGCCAGTGTCTATTATGCCCACTAACTGTTTGTGTAAGATTAGATTCCCTACCGTGTGGAAACAGGCCCATTGGTCCAACAAGTCCACATCGACCTTCCAAAGAGTAACCCATCTGGACCCATTTCCCTCTGACTAATGCAATTTAGCATGGCTAATTCACCTGACCTACACATGTTTGGATTGTTGGAGGAAACCGGAGCACCCAGAGGAAACCCACGCAGACACAGGGAGAATGTGCAAACTCCAGCCTGAGGCTGGAATCAAACCCGGATCCCTGCTGCTGTGAGGCAGCAGTGCTAACCACTGAGCCACTGTGCCGCCCTGTTCATTCTCTGTTAAAAGAATCTCCTGCATCCAGTTTGTCACATCGTCAACCCTGACTCCAGAGAGGCAACATACTGACTTGAAGTGACATCCAGAACCACAGAAACATGTGTCTGTTTCCCCAGGTACCTAAATCACCTATTATTATCCTTCCAAGCTCCTTCCCTTTCCAAGGAGCTGAATCACTTGCAGGATCACAAGTTTGGCTCTTGTTACATTCTTCTGATCATCACCCTCACCAGTATCCAAAGTGGAAAAACAATTAGCCTGCAAGATAAAAACAATAAGCCTACAGAACCTGCTTAATCTCTCTAGACAGTCTAGCGACCAGTCACAAATTTCCTGTGCTTGCTTGGACTTGATCTGTAATGTAACAATTTCAATAAACGCGCTATCCACATAGTTCTGAACTTCGTAGATGTACCACAGTGACTCCAGCCAAAGCTCAAGTTCCAAAACCCAGAGCTCAAGTTTTTGCAGTTGGAGACACTTGCAGCACACTATAATCTAGGCCACATAAACTGTCCTTAACTCATGTGGCACAGGGTGGACACTCCACATAGTCAAGCTATCCTGCCATGCCTTAAGCATGCTTTCAGTCTACTTACATGAAGGTGGAGATGAAGAAACAGAACTAAAATTACTCATCAGTCGATCCCAATGAACCTACCTTGACCTTGCTGTCTGCCTTCCTCAACATCTGTTTCCATTTCTGGGATAGGCCCACCCCCAATATCCATGACAAACCAATCGATCCCACAGTTATCTGAACTACCCATCCTCACACCCTGCTTCCTGTAAAGATTTTATTCCATTCTCCCAGTTCCTCTGTCTCCATCACACCTGTTCTGATTATGCCAACTTCGAGAAGGGGCCTCCCAAATGTTCATCTTCTTCTTCAACCAACAATTCACCAGCACTCTTGTTGATTGAGCCCTCACCCATCTCCTGCACTTCAGCCCTCACCCCCCACCTTCCCTCCCACAACAGCGATAAGTCCCCCTTGACTTCACCTGCCATCCCAACAGCATCCACATCCAGAGACCATTAGACGCCATTTCCACCACATCCAGCAGGATGCCACCACCGGACACATTCCTCACCACTTCCCTGTCAGCCTTCTGTAAGGAGAAAGTGAGGACTGCAGATGCTGGAGACCAGAGTTGAATTCCTGAAGAAGGGCTTATACCCGAAACATCGATTCTCCTGCTCCTCGGATGCTGCCTGGCCTGCTGTGTTTTTCCAGCACCACATTTTTCAACTCCAGCCTTCTGTAAGGGCCATTCCCTCCAGCACACCCTGGTCCACTCCTCCTTCACTGCCAAGCACCCCCAAAGCTCCACAGCATCTTCCCCTGCAATCGCAGAAGGTGAAACACCTGTCCATTTACTTCCTCCCTCCTCAGTATCCATGGACCCAATCACACCTACTAGACGAAGCAGTCCTTTACCTGCATTTGACACAATCTAGTCTACTGCATTTGCTGCTCACAACATGACTTCCTCTACATTGGGGAAACGAAGCGTAGACTGAGTGATTGCTTCACAGAAAATCTATGTTCTGCCTGCAAAAAAGATTGAGTTGCTTGCCAGTTCAACACACCACTCTGTTCCATGGCCAACATCACAGTCTAAGTTTTACTGTAGTGTTCCAGCACAGATCAGTGCAAGCTGGAAGAACAGCATTTCATTTTCCACTTGGGAACTCTTCTGAACTCAGTTCTGAGTTAAACAATTTTAGGGCTTGAGGCACCTTCACATGTGCTTACTCCAATTTCTACACACAGACCTTGTTATCAAAGTCTGCTATTACACATTACCCATTGTTAGCCACTAATTGTCCACTAATAGCTATGCATTCTCCCAGGCTGATGGTTAGCTTTGTCCATCTGTTCTTCTTCGCTTTCAGCTCTATCTCCATGTATCGTTCACTCTTTACCACCTCTCCCCACCCTATCTATCTTCTGCCTAAAAACTAACCTTTTCCTAACTCCCATCAGTTCTGAGGAAGGGTCATTGAACCCGAAATATTAACTTTGATTTCTCTCCACAGATGCTGCCAGACCTGCTGATCCTTTCCAGCAAATTCTTTTATGTATGTTTCTGTCTCTCTCTGTCTGACTTACAGTCTTTCTCTTGCCAATTCATCTGGACCAATGGTTATTCTACATATTGATTAATTAGTATCTGCTGAATATAGGGAAACTTCCTTTTTTTGCATAACCATCACACATGGTTTTGGGAAGTTAACACGCCAATCAATTTAAGTGTATCAAATAAATATAACGTGCCTATGATTATATGTACTTGCTACAAGTAAGGAATACATAGCCAATTGAATTGGTACTGTTTTTGAGAGTCTATCAGTGGAAAATTACTTACTTTCTAGAAATAACTATTCTACAACTCTGTTTGAACAGATTATAAAAGTGCGGCGCACACTTTAGAGTGATCTGATCAGAGGAATTAAAAACAGCTGCAAAAATATCATACGAGCATTTTAGAAAAAATTAACAAAAGAATAGCTGAACCATATGGATTTAATTATCCCTTTAAGAAAGCTTTTCTTTTCAAATTTTAAACAATGTAAAAGGAACTCTTGTTTAGGTTGAACACGTGCACTGCAAAATTAAAGTTAAAAATTAAAAATTAAACCAATTTTTTTTGGCAAGTTGTCTAGTAAGGAACACTTTGCCCTGACATTATGTAGTAATCATTCATTGCTACTGCACATTGCATTTATTTTGCATTCCGTGAGAACTGAAAACTTTAAAAGTTTTAAATATGATTTTGGTCTTAAATTGTCGAATAGTCAGTTTTACCATTCTTCAAGTATATTTAATCTGATCAGGAGAAAATGAGGACTATAGATGCTGGAGATCAGAGCTGAAAATGTGTTGCTGGAAAAGCGCAGCAGGTCAGGCAGCATCCAAGGAACAGGAGAATCGACGTTTCGGGCATGAGCCCTTCTTCAGGAATGAGCTCATTCCTGAAGAAGGGCTCATGCCCGAAACGTCGATTCTCCTGCTCCTTGGATGCTGCCTGACCTGCTGCGCTTTTCCAGCAACACATTTTATTCTGATCAGGACCTCCTTATCAGATTTCTTTATTCATCCACTCTTTTCAATGCCCACAATGTAAGTTTAAGCTTTTCGTTTTATCAATGACAAACAAAAACACGAAGAGGTGCAATTACATATTCTTAGCAGGCATGTTCCTACATTACAAAAATACCACTGATTTTCAAACTAGATTACTAGTTTGAAATGTATCATTTCAAATAACACACAAAGTTTCTTTAAATCATTTATTGGTAAGGTAAAGTCACCGTAGTCTCACCAGAACATGGGCTACTCTCTCATTAGTGAGAGAAACGTCTGGTGGTGATTTAAACTGGGGGTCACTGTGCCTTAGATAATGGGAGAGATTGAGAAGGTAGGATATACATGGTAACCTCAGCCAGTGCAGGATCTGAGCCCACACTATTTGGTTTGTGATACAGAGTGAGGCAATCACACAGCCAACTGAGTCAACCGACCTACTGTAAGTACGTACTTATCATCTATCCTTAACTGTTCTCGAGATGGTTACAACGCCATTGCAGAAGTCACATATGGTGAGGTTTCCTTCCCTGAAGGATAATTGTGAATCTTTGCAATAATACAAAAGCTTCATGGTCATTACTGATATTGGCTCTTTATTTTGCATTTATTTAAATTGAATTTGAATCCCCACACTGCCAAGATGGGATTCGAGTTCATGCTTTAGAGCATTGAGGAGACCATATTTGGCACACTGTATACAGTATTGGTCACCGTACTTCCAAAAGGATGTTAATGCATTGGAAGCAGTTCAGATAAGGTTTACTAGCTTAATACCTGAAACAACTAGATTGCCTGATGATAAAAGGTTCGACAGGTTGAGCCTTTGGAGTTTAGAATTAAGGTGACTTAATTGAAACATATAAAGATCCTGACGGGACTTGACTGAGTGGATGCAACGTCTAGAACTAAGGATCATATTTAAATATAAGGAGGCACTCATTTAAAACAGAGATGAAGAATTTTTTCTCTCAGAGATGTGAATTTTTGACATTCTCCTCCTCAAAATTCAGTAGTCTTTAAATATTTAAACACAGAGATCAATAGATTCTTGGTTATCAAGGGGTGAAAAATTATTAGGGCTTTTATACCAATGTAGAGTTGAGATTAAAATGAGATCAGCCATGATCATATTGAATACTACAGTAGGCTCAAAGAACAGAGAGTTGTTCCTTGTTCATATGTTTGTATGTCTCCAGACAGATCTATGGATTACTGGTCCTGTAGGATAACCAGAATGTCAGCTAACCAAAGCAAATGTAATCAACTTGATGTTGGATAGAAAAGGAAATCATGTCTCTTCACCCAACTACATGTGGAGTTTAATATTAAAGTCCAAATAATGTTGATCAAAGGAGTCTTATGTATTTGTTTTATGAAAAATGACAGGTTTTCAAGTTCTAAAGAAATATAGTTGCACAATCAAGGCTCAGCTTTACAATTTTCATTCCTCAACAATTCTTTGGGCAAGACATTGTTACTTGAAAATCTAAATATCAATCTGTAGTACAGTTTTGAGATTGCCATATTATATTTTTGTAATAAATATTGGGACTACAATAGTCTGTATTTCAGTTCTAGTATCCACCAAGTTCATCACTCAACATGCTGTGTCTTAGATATTCATGTCTCGAGTTTCTGCTCAATCAAAATAAAGTTTCCATGTTTTGTAATTTAAAGAATGTACATTTTGTAAATTTTAAAAATTAAAATATGATCAGAAGTTCTCTTTTTCATGTAACTCCCAATTTGTATTTTATAAGTTTCAACATCACCATTTCTACAAACCTACCTGATAGTTTCATTCTCATATTCAACAGACCTGCTGTTCTCTCTCATATTGCTTCGGACATTGTGCACTGTATATACAGACATGCTGGGGTGTTCAATAAGAAGATTTTCCATTGGACTGGTCTCCACCTGCACTGGGGCATGACCACCTGCAGTGAAACATGGGGGAGGGGTAATGAACCAGCTCTCCTCCAAAGTACAGGAGTCAAGCTGAAGAAAGCAAGGGTCACTGCAATTGCCGAGCAACTCAAGAGAAGAGGTTGAAGAAGAGAAAATAGCTGATTTTGGAGAGCTTTCTCTGTCTATGCCATCCAATTCTTCTCTAGAGAATTCAGTGCAAGCATCTAACAAGCAGTCAAGTTGTGTTAGAGTGAGGAGACAGAAAAAAAGGGGCATGCAAGTGGCAAAGCATTAAAGTTTAAAAAATGAAGCAGGTATCAGGGATAGGATGAGAAAAGGAAACATTTATTAATTTTATTTTATAATAATCCTGCAGATTATATTCAATACATATTTGTACACACATGTTGACAATAAAGAACAAAGCATTACAATAAGTTGTGAACCTACAGGATTTTCCAATCATTAAGTTGTGCCACTTTTAAAAACAAATATTATGAACATGAACTGATGAATACATACTAACTGAGCATGGTTTCAAAACACCATAGTAAACATCTTCCTACAATTAAAGTATACTGTGCCTTCAACATATTTACAGCATTAAATAAAGTATGCTGTGCCTTCAACACGGCTTGAAGAATGGAATATTTTATACATTAAAAAAGCATACAATTAAACCTTTTATGCAGCACATGTCTTTTATGTAATATTAATTTCAATATTATTACATGAATTGTATTAGCAATGACTTTTAAAATTGAGAAAGATGAGTAGAAATGTATGAGTTAAATTTGATACTTGAAATTCCAAATATTATAAATGCCATGATACAATGAGCCTATGAGAAAGTTGCCAAATCAAGAGTACAGTACAGAACTAAGATTAATGATGGCCTGGATTTTTGAAATTGTAATGACAGCAAAGACTGTCAGTGTTCACTATCATTACTTTGTGAAACTAACAACAACTTGGAGTGAACTACACATTTGCAATTAAATGCAAAAATCTGGAAATTGATGCCACCAAATCCCTCCTCCCTCATATGGGTCCACAATTGATTTCAGCCTGACAATCAGGTCAATGAAAAATCACCTCAAGAGCTTCCTTATTTCCTTTTCATTATTACTTTTGCTGCTAAAAGCTCTTAAAAATTGATGCACCTTGTTGAAGGAGGTAACCTGGGTTTTTAAACAGTATACTAATTCATTTATTTTTGAACAATGTGTCTAATCATGAAAACAGATTTTTCACAGACTCAAAATAATCCAAATTTTTATACTATTTCAGTTTCTACATTAATCCTATTTGTATGTCTCAACCTTTACTTCACCTTCTGCAAAATTTAAAAAGGCAAATGATAAACATTGCTTGTTACTTCCTGTTTTGCTGTCCACAATATATTTAGTTGTTTGACCTGCTTTGATCTTTACTAGGCACCATTCTCTAGCTAACATCAGAGTGAAATTAATGTCAGGGAATGTGAAACCCACAGCATAGAGATTATTAGATTTTTATGGAAAGCTTTCTTTGAGATTTTTGCAGTAAACAACATTATTTCACTGAAGGTCTCAAGTTCAGTTCTTCGTTTCTGTTGATAGATTATCCTAACTGGTAGTCAAATGGAAATGCTATAGTTGACTTGAGTATCTCTAGACTAGAGCGCACAATCCTGATCATCATCCAACAGCCAACTGCTGGAAAAGATGTGTAATACAGGAAAAGGATCAGTCCTGGCAACATATATATTTAATAGTATGGTTGCAAATAAGTTCCTGGTATTCTTTCACAAGTGGTGCAATATAGTTGTATGAAGTGTCTTAATTAAATACTTGAGTGGTCTAATTGCATGCATACTGTTTTAATATCCAAAGTCTTATTATGCAGTACAAATTGGTTCCAAGATATGTAAATGAGGGCCATAAATGCAACAGCACAGTAAGATACAGCTGGATACAAATGTAGCACAGACAGGATCTCAAATCTGCAGTCAGTAGCCGCTTCACCAAAATAACAACTTGGGAAAAAGTGGTTTTGAAAATTTGTAGAATATCTATAAACAAAAACTGCAAAAATTCCACTGGAAATGCATTTTAAAAGCTTTAAAAATCTCATTGCTACATTCTCAACTCTACATCGCTATTTCTGTTTGCTTAAAAACAGATTCATTTCATTAAAATTACTGAAAAGAAATTGAGAGTTTACATCTGTTACTCTATTGTAAGATACAAAATAATTTTGTTTTTACAGAAGCACCTGTCCCAGAAGAACTGTATAGTGATCCATAGAGATCTCAGTAGGAGATTTGTCCGGTAAGCTTGTTTCACCTTTCCACTAGTTTGTTCCTGATCCATATCTAAAACATATTTACCTGCCTTCATTGCGTATCCCTTGATATTCTTGATTGCAGCCTTGAACATTTAAATTGACCCAGCATTCAGAGGGAATTCCCAATGTCCAACATCCTTTGTACGGAAAATGTGCTTTCTGATTTAATTATAGAGTCATAGAGAAGTACAGCATGGAAACAGACCCATCAGCCTAACTCGTCCATGCCGACCAGATGTCCCAACCCAATCTAGTCCCATCTGCCAGCACCTGGCCCATATCCCTCCAAACCCTTCCTATTCATATACCCATCCAAATGCCTTTTAAATGTTGCAATTGTACCAGCCTCCACGACTTTCTCTGGTGAAAACGTTGCCCGATTAGGTCTCTTTTATATCTTTCCCCTCTCACCCTAAACCTATACCCTCTAGCTCTGGATTCCTTGACCCCAGGGAAAAGACTTTGCCAATTTATCCTATCCATGCCCCTCATAATTTTATAAACCTCTATGAGGATACCCCTCAGCTCCAGGGAAAACAGCCCCAGTCTGTTCAGCCTCTCCCTATAGTTCAAATCCTCCATCCCTAGCAGCATCCTGTAAATCTTTTCTGAACCCTTTCAAGTTTCACAACATCTTTCCGATAGGAAGGAGACCAGAATTGCAAGCAATATTCCAACAGTGGCCTAACCAATGACCTGTACAGCCGCAAAATGACTTCTTAACTGACCAGCTTCAATTTTATAATTATGCTCTCTTGTTCTGGATCACTTAAACCGAGGGAATAGTTTCAATTTATTGAATTCAAGCCCAAATTTTGTTAAAAAAAAAACTCAAAAGAAAATGTTGTGCTTGAACCTGTGATCAAACCGAAATAAACATCCTAGCTCAGTAGATGTAACTAACGAAGAGAAGCATTTGATACTGGATTTTCATGACATTGATAAGGACATATTTAATTATCCAACATGAGTGACAAGAGTTTAGAAGCATCCTTGATTAATAAGAGGTCTAAGCTACAGCCTATTTATAGAATAGCCAATTAAAGTTGATTTAAATAAAAATGAAAAAAGTCATGGCAATTCCATAATAATATTTATGGAAAGAAACACCAATATTTGTAGATAACTCAATCACTTAATTTTTTTTCCTATAAATTCACTGATACGAATATCACTGTCTTGGTCAGCGTGAGTGACTTGTGAGGGCCATTTTAAGGGCAGATAAGAGACAAGCACATTGCTGTGGTTTGGAGTCCTGTCAAGGCCATATCAGGTAAGAATGTCGGATTTCCTTCCCTGAATGACATTAGTGAACCTGATGGGTATTTACAATCAACAACAGTTACATACTCGCTGATATACATTTTTAAATTCTAAGTTTTTATTGAATACAGATTCCATCTTAAGCCATGGTGGGGTTCAAACCCAGATCCCTAAAACACTAGGCCCTAAAACACTCTGGTTTACTAGCCTAATGACAATACCGCTACTCAACTGGCTACCTTGAAAATCCCTAACTGAAACAATTTGGTTAGAAGCAATTTGGCTAGATGTTTTGTTATGTGCTGTGTCTAATGAGATGTCACACTGCTCTGCTTAAAACAACACAAATAACTAGTGCTATTCTGAATTTGAATTCATTCAGAAATGCTAAGGACCTTGAAATCCATTGGATGCTATCCGAGTGGTACTCTCTAGGTATTGGTCGAGGCAGTAGAAAAATACTCAACATGCACTGCAGCAAAATACATGACTGTGGGTTCTACTCTGGTATCTGCTACACCATATGTGGAAATCAATACATGAGGGGTGTTGAAATTCTCTACATGCCACCATCTGACAGGTTAGGCACAGCCTATAATCAATACATTTTAAAAAAAATAAATTTTGGGAGGTTGGGGGAAAGAAGGAGTTGGACAGTCTAGACTCATTTACGCCCACCGGAATAATTTGGATGCCTCCTCTCGCTGGGGTTATCAGCCTCCAGTTTTGCAATGAATTCTAAATAAAATGAGGAAGTGAAAGCTCAGTGTCATGAGACTCCTCCTGACTCTGTATACTGTTCATCATTGGCTTGCAATGGGCAAGTAAAGGCTCTGTCTGCTCTACTCACAGGTTGAAAGGTCCCAAAAATAATAGCAACTTGTGCAGTTGGTTTCCTGTTGTTTTCCTAAAGTGTGTTTTGCTTGTCTCCTGCCAAAGTGATGGACAGAGCCTGGCTGAACACCTACACATTCTCAAGGCTAGAATATCATATCTAAAGAAGCAATAAAATGACTCTTTCTAGGCTGGCTACAAGTTCCAATTGTAAACAATATCATACAAAAAATGGATAATCCTAAAGTATTTAAGATAATGGACTAACTTATTGGAATACACTTCTCATTTACTGAAAATTAAATTATGAACTTTCAATAGGTGTCTGTAGAATGACATGAAAGGAAACAACATTGAGAGATTATTTGATTGGCATAACTGTAGTCATGCAATCTCCTGTTTTGAGGCACTTTGAGAGATTTTACTTCTTATTTCAAATTTTATTCAATGATCTCACTTGTAGTGTTTGTGTTGTGACTCTTCCCACTAAGTCATTTTTACATTGTCTCTAGAAACTTGAGACTTGCTCCAGGGGAACTGAATTCTAATACACAAACTCTCTAGTACCTTGGTCATGTAGTTAGTGAAGTGCAGGGCTAACCACTACTGCTGGACCTGAGCCTAACTTTGTTTTCTGTCCATCTTTTACTTCCAACAGGGATTACCTATCAGAAGATTTCTTCCCAGCCCAGAGAAAACTCTTAGCCAATACTTGATTAAGGATAGTTAACACTGTGCAGTTTGGCAATCAAATGATAGAATTCATGGTGGGTGTACATGCTACCATTGTGGTATTTAGATCAAATGAAAATTTAGGAAATACCCAAGCTGTGGCACTATAGTATTGTCAATATGTAGACAAAAAAAAAACCCTGGTCGTACAAAATACAGCTTTAATGTGATCAAACATTCAAAACTCCCATGTAAATGATGCTTCAACCTGCTCTACAAACTTCAGTCATTGTACTATGACTTATAACGAAAAGATAATGCTATTCATGTCAATTATATTGCCTTATTAAATGCAAAGAAATCACGCTACTGCTTTAGCAATAAATACAAAATACGCTATTCACAATAATTGACATTAATTTGTGTTCTGTATCTAATTTTCTCACCTATATAATCGACCAGAATCCATTCGTCATCCTCCTTCTCACAAAGCTCAGGTTCCTGACTTTCGTTTTCAGCATGGTCAAACATTCCAAAGAGCATACTGGAGAAGCGTTGGTACATAGCTTGGTGAAGTTAGTTAGTTCTTCTGTTGTACAGTGGTGCTTGACTGAATAGAGCAACTAATCACTTTAGTGGTGCAAGGAAGTCAGTGAGTGCTCAAAATGCATAGAATTCCAAAATTCTATACAGCGAAGAAATACAAGTTTTCATTTATCTGTGTAGAGGAAAGATTGAAATATATTAAAAAATGGAAAATGAAGCAGGATGGGATAAAAGGAATATACAATAATATTCCATAATCTGAAAAGCCGCTGTAAACTAAATATACCTTAAAACAATAACTCTAATCTTAAAAATCAGCTTGAAAACTTGTGAAATTCCTCAGTGCAAATTATTCTTCATTTCTTTCCAAGAATATCTCAGAAGAATATGCCAGAGAATTGAGAACTGTTACAAGTTGTATCCCCTATCTAGGTGAAGTTAAATTTTGGAAATGCAATACTGTTACTAAAACTGAGCCCAGTATCTCCTCAGTTGGGGGCGGCATAGGAAATAGCCAAACAATTTTTCTTCTCATTGAAAACCAGCGACCCCTTCTGGAAAATGTAGAAATGACGTATCAGGTGAAAACAGGACTCGGCACATCTGTGGCGACGTCATGGTCAAATTTGTTGATGTTTGCTGCTTAAGTTCACAGCAGTTAGTCAAGGTATCATAAATTATACTCCAGGATAGGCGTGTATCTTCAGAAATGTAAAAAGGGAGAAAAAAAACTGGACAAAGTTTTCTTTTTATTCAGAAGAATACAATATATGCTCAACAACTTTTGGGGAGTGGAGAGTATTTATGTACAACTTTCTCTCAAGGTTTAGTGAATGAGGTGGAATGATATCACTGTACAGGAGTTATAACTGATGAAAACATAACCTTCCCATTCTGACAACTGGAGATGGAGACCACAAGATCCACCGAGGATTATGCTAATGGAAAATACTTCAGAATAAATGTAGTCTGTTTTAGATACATTTTTCTTAAATTGGTTGTGCCAGATGGATGATTAGAGTTGAGAGTGTAGTGCTGGAAAAGCACAGGAGGTCAGGCAGCTTTCGAGGAGCAGGAAAATAGACATTTTGGGCAAAAACCCTTCATCAGGAATCTGATGAACATTCCTGATGAAGGGCTTTTGTTTGAAACATCGATTTTGCTGCTCCTCAGATGCTGACTGGCCTGCTGTGCTTTTCCAACACCACACTCTCAGCTCTAATCTCCAGCATCTGCAGTCCTCACTTTCGCCCAAATTGTTAATTATGCAATTTTGTATTGCAGTAAGATTTAAAAAGAACTGGCAATCACTCGCAATTGTTTACAGGATTACAAAAGATAAACATACACAAAACAATAAAAATTGCAAGAACTTGGCACACAATTCTTGTAAAAATGGGATGGATTTGATGGAAATCTCAGGAGCAGGAAATGTGGCATGCAAGGTGACTGAATTGGGCAGGATGGGAAATTTTGATTCCTTGATCACCAAAGCCAACGCCCTGGACTGGAATCAGACAAGCCCCTTACCTGGCTCCCCCAGAATCATTATAGTTCTGCTTGATCCCACCAAGGACGAGTTCCTTCCAACTTATCACATGCAGTGTGTTTGCTGTGAAAGCTACAGGGAGGAGGAAGTGAGGACAGCAGATGCTGGAAAAGCGCAACAGGCCAGGCAGCATCCGAGGAGCAGGAGAATCAACGTTTTGGGCATAAGCCCAGGTCAAGAGGGCGGTGCTGAATCCGGGGGTTGGAACTAAGATAAGATGGGTGGAGGGGAAATGAGGAAGCTGGAGAAATCTACATTCATCCCCTGTGGTTGGAGGTTGGAGGGTGAAAGCTACAGGCACATGGTGCAGGTGCAATACTGATGTGATAAGGAGCCATACAGCCACGTGTCTCTCTCCTTGAGTGGTCAGTGGTCTGAGTTGTGGCAAGCAGCTTTCCTCTCTTTGCAATAAAAGCACTGTAGACCACAAATGCAGCCATTGTGCAGAATGCCCGAGAGCTCAGAACCATAAGATGCATCCTGTGTAAATGCATGAGATGTCAGAGTGCCTGTGCATGCAAAGTGCCCTTGAAAAGCATGCAAGACATAGCTGCTTCCAAACTCCAAACTGAAGGCATTTGTCTGAAAGCAGCCATGATGTGGTGAAGCTGATGGTTTGGTGATGTCCACCTGGTGATGGATGAAAAGGTGGAAGAGAACAGTGTGTATAGACCATGCAGGGACAGAGTTGGATAAACAAGTGGTGGCCTGCTGCTGCTGTGTAGCCATTGACTTTAATGTCAGAATCTGGTGTTGTCTACTTCTTAGGGAAGGTAAGAAGAATAGGGAAGTGCATTGAAATGAGGAGAGTTTAGCTAATACCAATTTGCAAATACATGGAAATAAATGCGACTGCTTCTCATTAGCAAGACACCAGACTCACCATTTAATTCTCGAGGGATCATTGGAAGTCTTTTTTCACAACGTTGGGAATCTCATTATTCCATGTGAGTTATATTTTCCAAATATCTTGCCTTTGCCTATGCCAATCATGAGTGTGGAAAATTCCACCCATTGTTTCTTCCACATTAAAAGGAAACATCCCCAAATTCCCTTTGATCAACATGTGCCAAGCAAAAGGCATGCCAGTCCATTTAACTTGATAGAAATAGCATGCCACTGGAAAAGTTCCACCCAATATAATTGAATTGGGCAAAATGTCAACTTGTTCATCCCAAAGGAATTCAAATTAAAGCCAGGAAAATGATCAGAATTGATACAAACCATGGCTAGGAACAATGGTAAATAGCAAGAAACTTTAAGGAGAGTTTAAAAGGGCCTGTTTGCTATTACTATTGGCTCACGTTCTGGAATAGTCAGCTCGAATCTTTCTTGTATAAAATCTCGGATGTAACAGCAACACAACAGAAAATTTGCACTTAATTTATAGACTCTTTGCTCAAACATGAGTAGAAAATAATACAAGCAAATCACTCGCTGTACAACCAGTTATGCATTTTGTGGGCTGTTTTGATTATCGTCACTTTTTGGTAGAACAATGGCAAAAAGAAAGAGTTTCCAGTTAACAGGAAAGGATAAGAATAATCCCTACCAAAACCCAATGAATACAGAAGAAAGCATGAGAATTAGATTAGATTAGATTACTTACAGTGTGGAAACAGGCCCTTCGGCCCAAGAAAGAGTTTCCAGTTAACAGGAAAGGATAAGAATAATCCCTACCAAAACCCAATGAATACAGAAGAAAGCATGAGAATGATAAAGTCTTGTGGAAATGACAACAGCTAAAATGAAGGAATTTGCAAACATTTCTTCTAAAACAAAATCTATAAATGTCCAGTTCAAATTGATCTTCTGAAATATTCATCAGGAGTAAGAAATCAAAATTTTCATAACAACAATAAAGTGAGATGCAATATTTCAATTTTTTTCTCGCATGTAAAAACAATTCAAAAAGGTGGTACCAAAAAAGGATTAACTGGGTCAACAGGACAGGCTGGATCAATCTTTGAGACCCATCTCAAATCTCTAATGCTTTTCAGGAATATATGCTTCCTTTGTCAAAACAAGAAGGAAAGATTTGAGACTTTAGGCTTGGTGGTTTTAGTTTATTTGGACTGGTGGACTCCACAAATAGTTTGTGAAGCTGAAAATGAACCTGTTCCTGCTACAATTATGCTGATAGCTCAGCATTTAGAAAAAAAATAATATGATTAAGCACAGTTTCATGTTTGAAATTTGTTAGAATTCTTTGAGGAAGTAACAAACATAATAGATAGCAAGGAAGTAGTGGGTGCAATATATTTGGTTTTTCAGAAGGTATTTAGTAAGATACCACATTAGGCTACTTAATAATATAAGAGGTCATGGTTTTGGAGATAGTACATTAGTCTGGATAGAGGATTGGTAGTTAATGGATAACAATGAGATGAGGAGAAGGGGGATTTTTCAGCAACTAGTAGAGTGCCACAGTGATTGGTACCAAGGTCACAATTTATGTACAATATATATTTATGACTTGGATGCAAAACATTAACATATTATATCAAAGTCTGATGGTGGCACAAAAATAGCTAGTAGGGCAAGTGGTGAAGATAACAAGGGGATTTCGACAGATGAAGCAATTCGACAAAAACTTGGCAGATAGAATAAAATATGGGAACTGTGAGGTTATGCGCTTTGGCATAAAGAATAGAGGATCTGAATATTATATACATGGAGAAAGATTGGAGAAAGACTGGAGAAAGACTGCAGCACACAGGGTTTTGGGAGTCCTCATGTGTGAATCACAAAAGGTAGCATACAAGTTCAGCAGGTAATAGAGATAGCAAATGGAAAGTTGGCCTTTATTTCAAAGGGAATGGAATACAAAAATAGAGAGTTTTGGTTGAAACTGTACAAGGCACTGGTCAGTTCACAGCTAGAATACCTTGATTAGTTTTAGGTCCCTAATCTAAGGAAAGATACACTGGCAGTGGAGGCAGTCCACAGAAGGTTCGCTATGCTGATCTTGAGTATGGGGGGTCTGTCTTACAAGGAGAGGTTGAGTAGGTTGAGCTTGTACTCATTAGAATGACAGGTGACCTGATTGAAACATACAAGGGTCTTTGAGGACTTGTCAAGGCAGATACAGAAAGTTTGTTTCCCCTTGTGAGGGGGTCGAAGGCCAGAGGGCATATATCTAAGAATTAAGGGGTCACCTTTACAAGACTTGGGATGAGGAGGAATTTCTTCTCTTAGAGGGTTGTGAATCTATGGAATTCTTTACCACAACGGAGTTTCTTACACATGAAACTGGTCAAGAAGGCAGCTCATCACCACCTTCTCAAAGCCACCATCAACATCCACATTCTAAAAGGTAATTAAAAACACCTTCCACAAAAGGAAAAGAAAATTAAGAATGGAATTCTGGTTAAAGTGCTAAAAGGGTAAACTTCTGAATTCATATGTGTCATTGGATTTTGTAAGGTCAGTCAGGTTATAAAGGACTGAATGGGTTTGCTTATCTGAACCCAGTGGTTTTACAGGCAGTATTACCATTCCATTTGATAAAACAGTTTAACAACTTATACAAGGGACATTCATTACTTGTGTAGAACGTATGCAATTTCTAAATGCTTATGATTAAATTTCTTCACAATATTATACTAAGAGTCTTTGACCAGTAAAATCATAGGAACTCATTGTAATTTTAATTATCAAAATAAAATTTAAAAGCTCGATCTCCACCAGAGGATTGCTGGCATTAATCAAATAATGGGTCCAGCTGATGATACAAACTTTTCACACACGCAAATCAACAACGCATGGCTGGATGATTGAGCTACGTAAACCCACTGTCAGTCACCCAGCAGCACCTGAATAACAAACCACGTCTAAAAGACATCCGACTAGCACGTTGGCCGGAGGATGGAAGCAGACTCAGGGTTGCCATGGCACTGGCTGGCTACAATCCAAAATCCCAGGAATCGAACGCCAGATCCTATTGTGACATCACGGAGCTCTACCGAATCAGGGGAAGATGGAACTCGAGCAAGAACTGCCTGGGAGCAGGGCAGCGGTAAACGTCCGGTACATGGCCACCGCCATCCGACGCCTTAAAACGGCAGTGCTCGGACCCGACGTAGTGCACCAGTTGGAGGACGCTCAGGTGTGCGGTGGGATCCTGTCCGCGCTCACCCCAGCCCGGACGGAATTTCACATTGGCCCCAAGGTCCCGTACTTCCCGCGGGAGCCTGTGCCCCACAACCTGAGCCGCCTCCAAAATTTTAATTTTGTTTCGTTTAAGGAGGTGAAGAGA
>NC_057713.1:40069105-40147476 GCF_004010195.1 Chiloscyllium plagiosum | reverse complement strand
AAAACAGGTGTGCTTGCCCTTTGATGTGAAGGGCAGTGTTTGTCACTGGCCACTCGGGTGTTTTCCTATCTTCCTGGTGGTGGAAATTGAATAAAGATTCGTGCACTTTGTGTCTTTCACTGTGTCTCACACCTGTACACACACACACACACACACCATGGTGCTGGGGATAAAATAAGCACTACCGCACTTAGGTGGTAGTGTGGGGGTTAATTTGAAGGAAAGGGAAAAAAAAATTTAAAAAAATAAACACAAGTGTACGTTAGAGCCCGGGTGTCCTTGAAGAAAAAAAAAGAAAAAAAAAAAGAACTGCCTGGGAGCAGGGCAGCGGTAAACGTCCGGTACATGGCCACCGCCATCTGACGCCTTAAAACGGTAGTGCTCGGACCTGACGTAGTGCACCAGTTGGAGGACGCTCAGGTGTGCGGTGGGATCCCGTCCGTGCTCACCCCAGCCCGGACGGAATTTCACACTGGCCCCAGGGTCCCGTACGTCCTGCGGGAGCGCGTGCCCAACAACCTGAGCCACCTCTGGAATTTTATTTTTGTTCCCTTTCAGGGGACAAAAAGGCGGGCCCCGTATAGACTGCTGCTGCACACCGTCCACCTCTTCTCCCTCATCCACCGTCCAGGCACGCCTTGGCGTGCCCATTTGCCACCAGGCAGTGGGGAACCCCAGTGGAGGGTTCTCTACGCGGGAGTCCTCCTCCTTTCTCTCGGGGATCTGGGGTGGAGGGTGCTGCACGCAGCAGTCCCCTGCAACAGCAGATTGCGGTGGGTTACGGACTCCCAGCCCAACTGCTTGTTCTGTGGCGCTGTGGAGTCCGTGGACCATGTATATATTGGGTGTGGGCGTTTGCACTCCCTTTTTGATTTTCTGAAAAACCTCCTCCTCTGCTTTTGGTTGCACTTCAGTCCCACGCTCCTGATCTTCGGGCACCCGGTACGGAGGAGGGAGGGCAGGTCTGAAGATCGCCTCGTGGGTCTGCTCCTGGGCCTGGCCAAACTGGCCATCAATAGGTCCAGGCAGCGGGCCGTGGAGGGGGTCGTTAGGGCCGACTGCCTGCCCCTCTTCCGCGGTTACGTTAGGGCCCGCCTGTCCTTGGAGAAGGAGCACGCGGTGTCCACCAACACCCTGGAGTTGTTCAGGGAGAGGTGGGCGCCGCAGGGATTGGAGTGCATTATTTCTCCATCCAGCTCTATTTTGATTTAGTCCCTCCCCTCCCCTTCACTGTTTTGAGCACACAGCACTGCCCTTTGATGTGAAGGGCACTGCTTGTCACTGGCCACTCGGGTGTTTTCCTATCTTCCTGGTGGTGGAAATTGAATAAAGATTTGTGCACTGTGTGTCTTTCACTGTGTCTCACACCTGCACACACACACCATGGGTGCTGGCGAAAAAATAAGCACTACCGCACTTAGGTGGTAGTGTGGGGGTTAAATAAAAAAAGAAAAAAAAAACTGCCTGGGAGCAGGGCAGCGGTAGACGTCCGGTACATGGCCACCACCATCCGACGCTTTAAAACGGTAGTGCTCAGACCTGACGTAGTGCAGCAGTTGGAGGACGCTCAGGTGTGTGGTGGGATCCCGTCCATGCTCACCCCAGCCCGGACGGAATTTCACATTGGCCCCAGGGTCCCGTACTTCCCGCGGGAGCCCATGCCCCACAACCTGAGCCGTCTCTGGAATTTTAATTTTGTTCCCTTTCAGGGGGCAAAAAGGCGGGCCCTGTATAGACTGCTGCTGCACACCGTCCACCTCTTCTCCCCCATCCACCGTCTGGACACGCCTTGGCGGGAGTCCTCCCCCTTTCTCTTGGGGATCTGGGGTGGAGGGTGCTGCATGCAGTGGTCCCCTGCAACTGCAGATTGCGGTGGTTCACAGACTCCCAGCCCAACTGCTTGTTCTGTGGCACTGTGGAGTCCATGGACCATGTGTATATTGGGTGTTGGCGTTTGCACTCCCTTTTTGATTTTCTTAAAAACCTCCACCTCTGCTTTTGGTTGCACTTCAGTTTTCTTAAAAACCTCCACCTCTGCTTTTAGTTGCACTTCAGTCCCACGCTCCTGATCTTCGGGCACCCGGTACGGAGGAGGGAGGGCAGGTCTGAAGACCTCCTTGTGGGTCTGCTCCTGGGCCTGGCCAATTGGCCATAAACAGTTCCAGGCAGCGGGCCGTGGAGGGGGTCATTAGGGCCGACTGCCTGCCCCTCTTCCACAGTTACGTTAGGGCCCAGGTGTCCTTGGAGAAGGAGCACGCGGTCCCCACCAACACCCTGGAGTTGTTCAGGGAGAGGTGGGCGCCGCAGGGAGTGGAGTGCATTATCTCCCCCTCCAACTCTATTTTGATTTAGTCCCTGCTCTCCCGTTCATTGTTTGATCACACAGCATTGCCCTTTATGAAGGGCACTGCTTGTCACTGGCCACTCGGGTGTTTCCTTTCTTCCTGGTAAAAAAAAAGAACCGCCTGGATTCGGAATCCCTTCGGTCAAGTCATGTCCCCTCCACCAGCAGCATCCACAGCAGGAAGCTTATGGTTGTGTTGCAATATAAATTAATCACTATAATGTAGATTAACAAATCTACTGCATTAAATGGTCCAATTCTTTGTTCGTCGAGAACAGTTTCATTCCAGAACCACGAAGTCACATCCCACCACAAATAATCCAAATTTATTTCGTTCAAATTTATTTCGAAATATATTGAAATTGAATTATCGATTTCGGCAACATATAAAATTACTATCCAGAAACCGCAACATTGATTAACCAATCATTGAACATTCCACGCAGGAAGACAAACATCCGCAGAGGATCTTGTGAGCAACAGCAAAATGTCTCTAACCTCATCTTCTCGAAAAACCGCAGAGCCCAGTTCAAGACTGTTTAGTTACGCCTTAAAAAGCTAACGTAAGCAATTTAAAGAGCCCAGCTGGACGCCTGGCTGTAAGAAAAGATCGCGTAAACCAACACCCGAGCAACTGACAATATCAGACACAAAAGGGTTCGGTGGTCGGGTTTTAAAATGTCAACATTGTCAGATTAATGCGACACGAAAACACCCCACAAACGACCTAACAACATACACTTCATCCAGATTGCACCCGTTCCTGTTGCTCGCTTGAGATTCCCTTGGCTTTGTCTTTTTCTCGGTTAAGGAAGAGAATCAACTCGACAAGAAAAATCGCAACCGGACGCAAAGGAAGTTCATGCCACTTGCCTGACTTTTAGATATTGCACTGTCTTCTTCTCCTCCTCTTTTACATGTAAACAATACTTTCGGCTCGGTTTCTTTTCGTTAAAAACACGCGCATGTGAGGTAGAAAACAAAAGAGAGGTTGAAATGAGGGTTGGAGCAATCTGTCTTTTTGTTGTTTGTGTTTTGAGAGCGTCTCCGGGTGAATGTCCTGTTTGCTCCCCTCAGTTCTCACCTCCCTGGATTGTTATTGTTGTGGAACTCCAACAGCTGATCGCTGCCCTGCGTCACAATGCTTCTCTCCGCCCCTCCGGCCAGCGCCGCTCCAATCACTAGCGCGCCCCAATCTGGGGACGTTCTATCACTAACGCACGTGATGTGGTGCGGGAGCCGGGAGAATGTCGAGCGAGTTCTAGCGGCTGGTTAGGTGCACAGCAAGGAAACCTGCTCAGCAGGTTAACCCCGAATGGAAATTAGCAACTTCTCATCATGTTGAAATGATTCGTATTGTCAACGTACACTTAGCAAAGTAATAAGCATAACATACTGACAAAGCTCCTAATTACTAAAGACCATTGTTTACATTTTATTTAAATATTATTTGCATATCTTACTAGACCGATAAGGAAGCAACAGAGGAAAGCTAAATTATATTTTCGACGTTAAATTTGTTTCCCATATTACATTTTATTAGTAAATATTAATTAAATTAAAAATATATTGACGCGTCGGACTTTACGCCCATCATTCTTTCGAATCGCGCACTTCAGAAGTGAAGGTAATATTTAGCGTACAACATCCGGAACCTTAACTGGCATCGTGCCATAATTATTTCCATTGATTGTAGGATGTAATAGAATACTTTTTTTGTCCTTTGGCCTCCATCAGAGAGAAGCGAAATAATAACAAACCTTGCCGCTGTTGAGTTTAACAAAACTATATTAAACTGCATGCAGGTTCTGAAAAATAATCAAGTATTACCGTAGCTGATTAACAATAAGATTCGAATCATTTCATTTTTAAAAAATGCAATGTTGAAGTACATCGACTCTCCGTATTAATGTACTCCATTCAGATTCTCTATTCCACTTGTTCTATCTTGGTTTTTCAAGAAATCTTTGTTAATATTCTCCAGGACTAATCTCGAATCCTTTTGAAAGTATTTGAATTATTCGCGACAAGGGCTTGCTGAGATATTAAGTTCCACATCCTGTCTACTCGCCTCCGTAATCCATTTTTAAATTTTTTTCAATTGGATGTATTAGTAATTATCTTGTATTTGCCGTTCTATTCTTGTACTTATGGGGAGGTAATGATCTTGTAGTGTTATCACTAACAATCGAGATACTCAACTAAAGTTATGGGGACACAAGAATAAATCCTGCAATAGCAGATGGTGGGATTTGAATTCAGTAAAGAATTATGATGACCAGGAAACCATTGTTAATTGTCAGGAAAAATTCACCTGATTCACTTATGTTCTTTAGAGAAGGAAATTTGTCCTCCTTTCCTGGTCTGGCCTAAATGTGACTCCAGACCCACAGCAATGTGACTGTCTCTCAACCCGCTTCTAGGTGGTTAGGGATGGGCAATAAATGTTGGCCCAGGCAGAGAAGCCCATAAGTTTAAAAAAAAATTGCTAAATGTTCATCCTGACTTAAATTTCTCTCTGAAGGTGTATTTCTAATCCCCGTTTTAGGTCTTAGATTAAGCTCTAATTCTTGTTCCATGATCTCACCCTGGTTTTGAAGTTCTGTGTTCATTCATCTTGTCCCTTGGCCTTACCTTCTGGTTTCAGTTTTCCTTCTGTGGTCTGTTTTCAGTGCTCAGCCTTGCTTCTTTGCTGGTTTCTTTAGAACAACTGCCCAAAAGGAAAATGAATATATAACATAAAATCTCATGTTCAATTTGCTATTACCAATGATAGAGACTTCTAAAGAAAATGAGTTTATATTATCTAAAATAGAATTGCAAAACTGAAATCCTGCAATGATTCAGACTGGTAAGTATATGCAAGCCAGGGGTTAAATACATTGTTGCAATTAAAAGATATACTAAAAATTACAATGACCATATCAATGCATTTTTCAAAAATACAACTTAAAGATCGGTGCTATAAAATAAACATATATTCCATGGGCTGAACTTTACCAGAAATTAGCAAAATTCTCCACCTCCTCATGCTGCCTGGCTTGCCATGTTCTTCCAGCCTCCTGCCTATTTAAAATGCTAGTTTTAGCAAGTTTCATGGAGGGATTTTCTCTGCGAGGTTTTGCAGCTTTTCTCATGTTATCTTCTCAAACTTGCCTCATTACCTATGTGCCACACTCCAATGGCATCCCATTTGATGTATTCTCCCACAGTCTGTGCTGCCAGATCATTCTGTGATTCCTGGGACTGATGATATATTCAAAACACATTGTGCACAAGGTCAAATGCTGATAGCTTGGAGCTGCCTGCATAGTTTATGTCATTTGCTTCAGACTTGTTAGAAAAAGGAAAATTGGCATCTTGCTTGAATGGGGCTTTGGAGGTGAGGATTGTCCTCTTCCCTCAGGACCAGCAAAGGAGACAAAGTCATCAGACCCTGCTAGCCTAGAATTGTTAACCCAGGTCAATGCATTGTCCATGTTCCAGGGAAACACCCAACAATGCCACACGAAGGTAAATGATCTGTGCTTTGTGAGTGTAAATGCCACTATAATCTCTCTGCCACCTCACACTCACTCTATTTCTGCTACTGCACTCAGCTTCCACAAAGATTCATGGCCTATTCTCTCAATATTGCCTGTAACATCTTCCCTCACTCGCTTTCACTTACCCAATCCCCAACACGACCAACCCTGTGAGGACTATGTGCTATCTACCCATTCATTCATGACACCATAACACCTTACCCCACTGGTACCAGCACTAACAGCTGTGCTGGCCACTTTCATCACACTCAATCTCTCCTTTTATTTCATTCAAGGAGAAAATGGTTCACAGTTGGGCTTGGAGAGCCAGGATGAGGGGTTGAGTGCCCAATATTTGGCTCCTCATTTCGGGCCCTGTCCATTCCTGTAGTAATGCCAAAACCTTCATGTCATAGCGACCAAGTAAGAATCATTGTTCATTGCTGTGCTGCTATCTCATTACTGCCACGGTAAATATACTCTAAAGATGTTCAAATCTTGACCCCTTTTTTATGGCATTCACTGTGCCAGCCAGCGTCTGCCTTGTGGGAGTTCAAGCAGAAGAGGGTATACCTGCTTCAGAGCAAGTTACACTCAGCATGTCCAGCCCCTTCAACTGTAAATGCTCCTCGGGTTCATCCAACCAGGACTCCAAGGCCAACAATCCAGGAGGCCATGGGACTTCACTGAAACGTGGAAATGAGTAGTGGGAAGGAAAGAAGGAAGAAAAGAAGGGCACAGGTGACATTTCATTGAAAATACGCCCTCACATTTGTAAGTATATGTTCACTTATCATTTTCAGCTGTGTGAGCTAATGTCTGTCTAGCAGTAGCTACAAGATTGAAGGTGCACAGCATAGCCATTCTCAGCATCACACAATGTTTAATGATCTGAGATATGAAGTGAACAGCTCCTTACACCCTGTAGGAAGGTATGGGAACTTGGAAAGTGCTTGCAACTTTAGGAACATGAATAGGCCATTCAGCCCCTTGAGCCTGTTCCACCATTCAATTAGATCATGGTTGATCTGTGACCTAACTCCATATACCTCCATTTGGCCCATATCTCTTAATATCTTTGTTTAGAAATGTATCTATTTAAAATTAAGAGCTGATCTAGCATCCATTGTCATTTGAAGAAGAGTTCCAAACATCTATTACCCTTTGTGTGTAGATGTGCTACCTAACATCTCTCCTAAATTGTCTGGTTCTAATTTGCAGACAATGGCCCTAGTTCGAGAATCCCAACTTTTATCTATTCTTTCTTTTCCTGTTAATATCTTGAAGACTGATCAAATCATACCATAATCATCTAAATACTACAGAAAACAGGCCTAACTTGTATAATCTCTCCTCAGAACTTAACCCCTGAAGTCTAGATATCATTCTTGTAAACCTACATTGTACCCTTTCCAAGTCCAATGTATCCTTCTTAAGGTGTGATGCTCAAAATCTCCTCACAATAGTCCCAGTAGGGTCTAACCAGAGTTTTGTTAAACTGTAGCATAACTTCTGCATCCTTGTACTCCAGTCCTCTATATACAAAGGCCAGAATTCTATTAACCTTTTTTGATTCATTTCTATACCTGTTCTTGCCATTTTAAAGATCTATGCACCCAAAATCCAAGTCTGTTTGGATAACCATTGTATTTAACTTCATACCACTTAGAAAATACTCTGATCTATCCTTCTGTTGTCCAAAATGGATCGCTCATACTTGCTGCGTTGAACTCTGTTTGACACAATTTTGCTCAAATACATTTGTAATTTTGTGCAGCCATCTACAATGCCACCTAAGCTTTGGCAACTAGAGTGAATCTTTCGAAGTTGCAATACACTGCTTGTGTATCACTTTTAGTGGGATTGATTCCTGATGCTGCATGACCTGGTCAAGACAACTTGGGGCCAAGATTTGGATTCCATACGTAATGCTTAAGATTCAAAAACAATTTGTGGTGCTCAGGGATGTCTTCATTTTTATTGTATGAATGTCTGTGTAATGCTGTTACCCTTTAAAGGACCTCACATCACTTGGAAGTGAAGCCCCACCACCCTCATTGAATGAAACACTTATCCTACCCACTCCCATTTTCAGCTCCATTGTACATTTGCTATTTACATCATGGTGGAAGGAAACAGTACTTGCTTCTCATGAAGTGAGCCTCAGGTATAGACTCTTATTGTTGGTGAATCCCAAATGTACACATTCCCACTTGGTAGTCTACCCAATCAGCCCCTTCAGCGTTCAACTTCCCTAGTTCCCACTCAAGCCACAAATCTAACTGTTCACCTGCCCAGTTAACTCACGGCTTATTGAAAATACCACAAATAGACTTGCTCTGTCTATCTAGTGAAGGCAAGGTTGTGCTGATGTCAGTCCCTTTCTCTCCCATATTCTATTGTCTTGCCCCTTATATGTGGAGTTGCCCTGGCCAACACAATTGTTATCCTCTCTGCACCTCAGCTTGCTGCCTCCAATCCTCAAAATTGAGTTTCTCAGCTTGCCTCTGATAGCAGCGGCCCACAATAAACCCCTTAACTTTTAATGGGACAGACCCCCCTAAACTGACCATGGCTCACTACATTGACCGACTTGGATGGACATCCCCACCTGATGACAGACTAGACCCTGACTGATCTTTAAATCTCTCCAATAAAAGCAAAATATTTTAGATGGTGGAATTCTGAAACAAATTCAGAGAATGCTGGAGAAACTCAACAGGTCTGACAGCACCTGTAGAGAAAGACACAGAGTTAATGTTCCGAGTTCAGTATGACTCTTCTTTAGAAGAGACTTGAAATATTCACGCTGTGGCTCTCCCCATACTTGCTGAATTTCTCTCTGCAGCACTCTGACTGATTTCTTGTGACTCCCTGGACTGGTTTCAGGTTTGACCATGGACCGCCGTGATATGCAGTCCCTGATACTGATCATCCCAAGTGGCTGAGTGACCACGTCCAAGCTTCTGGACTGATATCAGAAGCTGTGCTTAAGATACTGTGGACTGTAGGGTTCTGATTTGTGATCAGTAATTTGCTGATTTTTAAGTGGTTCAAATCACCACCAGATCCCTAGTTCTAGACACTGGACCTATTTAGGGAATGTGATTTGAAGAAGATAGTCGACAGATATTTTAGGGCAAAAGAATGTCTGCATTAATTTACAATACAGAAAGTATAATAAAACAATAAAGGTAAATGCAATAAAACTGAAATTGTCATAATCAACTGTACAGAGGACAATAATTGAATACACTATTAAATTGAATACAGGCTAAACATTATTAGAAGCTAAATGCAGTTTTAGTCACATAAACTTTAATCAAGATTCCTACCCTTGGGGTCCCTGCAATGTCACCACCTGCCTTCCCCTCCCTGCTGGCTAAGTTGGAAACTTTGGGGTCTTGAGAGTTTCAGCTCACCACTGGGGAAAAGTATAGGTTTAAAGTGCATCCTGAGGATCTTGCAATCGGTTCTCTTGGCTCGGAACAGGCCTGTGCCTGGAAGCTGTTGTTTGGATAGCACTTGGTTGGCATCCCCCCACCCCCCCTCACAGATGTCTGTTGTTGCAATGATGTTCTTGATTTGTTTTCCTGATTCATCGTTTTTATTTGGCCTCTGTGGTTCTTGGTTCCAAAGCGGCTTGTTGAGGCTGGACTCTGTGGGGAAGCTGTTTCTACGGAAGCTTGTTTTTAACAGACTGTGTGCCCCATTACTTCCTCTCAAATCTGTGTTGCCATTGTATTTCTGGTGTTCCCTTTGAAGTCAATTGGCGTCTTGATAGTTAAGAGTACACGTAAATGGATTCTGATTGAAATTGATTGCCCGATATTTTTGTGAATGAGGTGAAGGTGCTGGTGTTGGACTGGGGTGGACAAGGTCAGAAGTCACACAGACACCAGGTTATAGTCTAACAGGTTTATTTGAAATCTTAAGCTTTCGGAGTGCTTCATCAGGTATTTGAAGTTGAATGTTACACAGATAGCAGGTTATAGTCCAACAGGTTTATTTGAAATCTTAAGCTTTCGGAGTGCTTCATCAGGTATTTGAAGTTGAATGTCTGGTATCTGTTTGAAAATGTCTGTGTTGGGTAGCCTGAGGTGTAAAAGTTAAGTTTCAGTCTAACGTGTTAGATCTGGTTGATTGTTTTCTTGGAATGGAGATGTATATTGGAATTCCAGGGTGAATAATAGTCCCAGACTGAAATCATTCTGGCTATTTGTTATAGCCTGAGCTCAGGCTTTTGTCCAGTATTTTAGATATTAGGAAAGTCTCAGGTCCTGTCCAGTATTTTCGATGATGAAGATTTTTGCTCAATCTTGCAGACCTTTTGACTGAAAGGTGGCTCCCTTGACTTGACTGAGGACTACTCCCATTGACACATACAGTATCTTTGAGCAAACATGGCAGGCACATGGTGCAGGTGAGAGATTGATATAGCCCAGTCGTGTACAGCAACATGTCTATACCTTGACAGTTGACTACTGAAAACCATGACAAGCTGCCTGGCTTTGTGACTGTACTAAAAGTCATGACTGGACAGAAAAATTGTGAGCTGCGAGACCTGGCTGAGGGGGCAAAATGCAAAAAGGCAAGGTAAGGAATGGATGCTGTGAGCAAAATGTGAGTAAGTGCTAAGTGAACAAATGAGGATCATAGAGATGCAGTCTGTTCCAATCCATGAGTTGGGTGTTAACCCAGTAAGTCCTGTCCTGGCAGTAGCACTTCAATGAAAAGTGCCAATGCATTTTAAAGTACAGTATTGAATTTGTAGAACAATCTTGCAAATAGACTGGACATGTGTCATGGGATACATTGAGACTGGTGCATGTGAGATGACAAGATATACAGATGTTTGCATCACAAGAACATTAATAAGCTTTTGTACTCTGCAAGAGTAAGTGTCACCATCATCTTTCTACTTCACACTCACGATAACTATGTGGTGTGGGGGCAGTGGCTGAGGGTGCATACACTCATTGCCTATGGAATATGTCCTGAGATGTTTCTGACCAGCGTCCAAGGGTGAAGTCTGGAGGAGCTAGTTGTGAGCTGCAGGCACCATTTTCATGATGGGAATTCTTGGTGTCTACCTTCTCTCTGGCTAATGGAAGAATGGGAAATTGCAAATAAATGAGGCAGGATTAACTAATAATAAAATGTTGATGCTAAAGCATGCAAATAGGTCTGTTGCCGCTCACTAGTGAAAATCTTGTTGTGGTTCTGTTCGCCGAGCTGGGAATTCGTTTTGCAGACATTTCGTCCCCTGTCTAGGTGACATCCTCAGTGCTTGGGAGCCTCCTGTGAAGCGCTTCTGTGTTGTTTCCTCCGGCATTTATAGTGGTTTGTCTCTGCCGCTTCCGGTTGTCAGTTCCAGCTGTCCGCTGCAGTGGCCGGTATATTGGGTCCAGGTCGATGTATTTGTTGATAGCATCTGTGGATGAGTGCCATGCCTCTAGGAATTCCCTGGCTGTTCTCTGTTTGGCTTGTCCTACAATAGTAATGTTGTCCCAGTCGAACTCATGTTGCCTGTCATCTGCGTGTGTGGCTACTAAGGACAGCTGGTCGTGTCGTTTCACTGACTTATTTTGCTGTTCAACATTTGGTTTCTGTTAATCTCAAGAAGGTCCTCATGAACCTTCTCATGTGATTTCCCAACTTTCTTATCAGCTGTTCAGTTCCTGGGATGATTCCGCCTGTTTTGTTGAAAATCTTGCAATTACACAGCTGAACTCAATATTCTTAAATATGAATATTTACATATAAAGCATAAGGTTCAAAATCAATGTTAATAATGTATATCACTGTCTAAAACCCTAGTTTCCAGTAAGAAGCACGATACATCAATAAATATGTTTCGTATTATGCACACTACCTGGCTACCTCAGAATAGCAAAATTTTATTGAATCAAAAGAAATTGTGAAACAGATGCTCATCCACACAGGCATTTCTCTTTGTGCAAAATATTGCACCTTGATTTCAAGCAAGTTGACATACCAGGTTTTATTTGAAATTATCCATTGTTCCAAACAAGTGTTGAAATTTTCCCAAAATTTAGTCAATGTCAATTTTAGGGAGTTGCCTCTATGAGGCCCAACGACTTTTCCCATACAATTTTACACTGCTCATTGCAGTAAGTATGTACAATGCCACCACAATGCAGCTCTTGCACAATCTTGCACGAGGCAGTGACATCAGTATATGTTGGTACCAGGGCCTCTTGGTGTTTATGCTGCAGATGCCATATTTAAACTAAACACCATTTTGAAAGCTGCCAGCCTGGTCTTAAGTAGTCACCCAGTTCAGTGCAGGATCCATGCTCTGACCAATTATGCCACAATTTTAATAAGCTTTTGTACTCTACAAGGGTAAGTGCCACCATTTTCTTTCTGCCTCACGGTCACTCTAACTCTGCTACTGCACCGAGCTTCTACTAAGACTCATGGTCTACCACTCTCAACATTGTGTGCAGTTCAGCTCAGTTGGCTGGATTGTTGGTTTACAGAGCAGTATGATGCCAACAGTGTAGGTTCAATTCCCATCACCAGTTTGAGGTTACCATGAAGGACTCTCCTTCTCAACCTCTTCCCTCGCCTGAGGTTTGGTGGCCCTCAGGTTAAATCATCACTCTCAAATGAGAGTAACATATAAAGTATAAGGTGAGACTATGGCAACACAACAATTGTGTGCAGAATCTTCCCTCAATGGCTCTTATCCACCCCATTTCCTCAAACCATTAATCCTTCCTGCCTTTTGCACCTCGAATTCACTCACTTGGGACACCTCACCTCCTTTTCTGACTGAGGACAGACCAGCTCCCTGACTGGCAATAATCCTCCTTGATTGGACTAAGGACTACTACGCTTAGACTTTCAGACATAGCCATTGGTAGAAGCACATAAGACCATAAGACGTCAGAGCAGAAGTAGACCATTCAGCCCATAATCCTCAACTGTAGTTTCCAGCCTTTTTCCTTGATTCCCTGTGTCTCTACGATCTGAGAGAAAAAAAATCCTCATCATTTCTGTTTTAAAAAGGTAGTACCTTGTTCTGAGGTTATCCTCATTGTTCCTAGACTCTCCTAATGGAGGAAACAAGCTCTCCACATCTGCCCTGTCAAGTCTCCTAAGACTCTTTAAGCATCTGCCCAAGGCCCCAGACAAACCTTCCAGGTGAGGCAGCCATTTCTCTGCACTTCATTCAATCTAGTCTACTATATTTGCTGCTCACACTATAGTCTCCTCCACGATGGAAGACAAAGCACAGACTAGGTTTGCCAATCACCTATGCTTGTTCTGTAAATATGACCCCAAGGTTCCACTTGCTTGCCACTTCAACACATAATGCCAACATTTCTGTCTCAGGCATGCTACAGTGCTTCACTGAGACTTAATGAAAACTGGAGGAACACCAATTCATCTTCCTAGCTACCTTGTAGTCTTCAGGATGCAACATTAAGTTCAACAAATTAAAAATATGAATACCTTTGTCCATATTGGTTATCTACTGCCATATTCCTAGGTTCTGTTTTGTATAGGTGGCTTCTTGTACAGTCAATCTATTTTCAATGATTTACATTTCTTGTTAGCCCTCTTCCCAGTATATCTCTTTCTTTTGGCTTCTCATCAGTAATTTCTTTATTTGCCTCTCTCTTTTTCTCTCAGTCTCGTTCTCTCTTTGGGCACCAACTACTCGATTCACAAACACCCCACTTCATCATCAGCATAAATACCACCCCTACCCAGCTATTTTCAGTTCTCTAATGCTTTCTGTTTTTGATTCAGGTTTCCAATATCCACAGTTCTATTTTTATTCCTCTACAAATCAAGCATCATTCAACAAGGTTGCCTTTCATTCCTTGAAACTCTAATGAATACAGCCCTAATCCACTCAACCTCTCCTTATAAAGCAACCTCTCCAAATCCAGGATCAGTCTAATAAACCTTCTATGGACTACCTCCAATATCAGTATATCCTTCCTCCAATGAGGGGACCAAAACTGTTCACAGCATTCCAGCTGTGGGTTCTGATTAGTACCTTGTATAGTTTGATCAAGACATCCTTATTTTTATATTCCATTCCCTTTGAAATAAAGGCCAACATTCCATTTATCTTCCCTGTTACCTGCTGAACATAGATTCTAAATGTTTGTGATTTATACACGAGGACTACTAAAGCCATCCGTTTTGCATATTTCTCAATTTAAATATTGTTCAGCACCTCTATTCTTCCTGACAAAATGTATCATCTCACATTTTCCCACATTATATTCCATCCAAAAAAAATTTCTGCACTTGCTTAACCTGCCTATATCCCTTTGCAGACTTGATGACATCCTCACTAGTTGCCCTCCCTCCAATTTTTGTATCATCAGCAAAGTGTAGAGTTTCTGCCTGCAAGCTGCTGCCACCTACTGTAGATGTAGCGTTAAGGTATCTCAGATTCACAGAGCAACATATTCACCCCTTTGACTGTCCATTACTGGCAAACATTACAAACTTTCTGTCTGCGCTAATAGGCAAAGCAGACATGCTGTGAGCATCCAAGTAATTTGCAAATTGAGCGAGTGCTAAGAAAACAAGCTAAGAGCCCAAAAATGCATCCTATTCCGATGAAAAGATGCATGCCTGTTCGATAGTGCAGCAATGAAGTGCTGATCTGTATCATTCCTTTGTCTGATGTGTGCCATGCTGATGCTGGTGCTTTGCCAATAATAATCTCTGTGGATGGAGAGTGCAAGTGTTCATTGCCCTTAGATGTTGAGGAATGCTGGCCAAGACAGATTTCTGGAGAAGATGCCAGTGAACTCCAGCCGCCAGGTAACCATTCTGACTCTCAAGTCATGAGTTGTTGTCATCTAGTTTTTCATGCATACCTGGAAAAATAGCAATCTGTGTATAAATGAGGTTAGAAATAATAAGATGTTAATGTATAAATTGGCAGCTTGCTGATCACTAGCAATATTGTCATCTAACCCTTGAAACCTTAAGCCGAATATTAGACATTTGTCTCTCAACAGAGAGAAAATCATTTCTCATTCTTGCCAATTTTTACCAACTGTTGCACCATTGCCCATATCATTCAGAGGCTTCAAAAATTCAGTCCATAGATATATTCAATAAATCAAGAGTTAACATTTGGAGTCTAGTGACTCTTCATCAGATCAGCAGTTCTGATGAAGAGTAACCTGACTCAAAAAGTTAATTCTGCTTTCTTCCTATGAATGCTACCAGACCTGCTGAGTCTCTCCAGCAATTTGTTTAATTATTAGGACATTGACTTGGAGAGTTATTTGAAGCCATATGAGAAAGTTACAAATCTACGTGCCATAAGTCTCCAGCTCACACAAATGAATCAAACTCAGAAATCATTCATTAATGGGCAGCACGGTGGCTCAGTGGTTAGCACTGCTACCTCACAGCGCCAGGAACCCAGGTTCGATTTCAGCCTCGGGTGACTGTCTGGGTGGAGTTTGCACATTCTCGCCGTGTCTGCGTGGGTTTCCTCCAGGTGCCCCGGTTTCCTCCCACAGTCCAAAAATGTGCAGGTCAGGTGAATTGGCCATGCTAAATTGCCCATTGTGATAGGTGCATTAACAGGGGAATGGGTCTGGGTGAGTTACTCTTCGGAGGGTCGGTGTGGACTTGTTGGGCCGAAAGGGACTGTTTCTGCACTGTAGGGAATCTAATCTAAAAAAGTGCCCTGACACTGAGTTCTAATTTTCCAGTGTCAGTGTCAGACATATAATATTGTTTAAAAGCCGAAAGAACGATGGATGCTGTAAATCAGAAATATAAACAGAAATGGCTGGAAAATCTTAGCAGTTAACATTTCTTCATGATGCTACCGGATGTGCTGAGCTTTTCCAGCCATTTTTGTTTTCGATACAATCTTGTCTACTTGATCCACATTAGGACTTTCTTATCCCTTTCTGTCTCTAAAATAGGTAGTTGCTGGTTGATCACAATCCATGACTTTTATATAAGCTATGGTATATATGCAGTAGAACAGAAGGCATAATAAATGTTCACACATGCTGTATAATCCTTAAAATACGGCAGTGGTAAATATTCATTAAAACTCACCTCAGCAAATTGCTTTAGTTCAAGCTCCCACAATGACACTATAAAGCTCTTAATTATTAGTTATACAATTGTGGTTCTCAGGTGTGGTCCATGGATTATGTTGAGGCTCCTCAAGATTTGGTTGAACAATGCCAAGATTGAGGCCTTCTGAGAGAACAGATAGAAGCCTCACACCCACTATTTGCATGACACTACTCAATTTGACTGGTTCCATTGTGTGCTGCATGTGATCTTAAAAAAAAGGTCTGTGGGGTCTTCTAGGCAAACTAAATGATCTGTTGTTGAAAAAGTGCCCCAAAATATGATGTGAAGACCTCAGTTTACTGAGCCAAAATTAAAGTTGAACTTCTGTTAAAGTTTTTCTTGTTCTTATTTAAAGGTTCAGCATGCCTTAAAGAAAGAAAAATCCTACATATTTACATGGCATCTTTCACACTTATTGGACATCTCCAAGCACTTTACAGTCAATTTAGTACTTCTGAAATATAGTCATTGCTGTAATGGAGGGCACATGCACACAATCAAACTGTGTACAGCAAACTCTCACAAACACCAATGCCATAAAAAAAATCAGACAATGTGCTTTTCAAAGGTTGATCTACAAATGAATATTGATCAGAGCACCAGAAATAACTCCCCTGCTTACTTGTATACGTTTTAAAATTTAATTTTTGTTGGTCACTTAATTACTAATTTTAAGAATTCAATATTTTGGAAATCATTCTGTAACCTAGGCAGATCCATATTTTTCCATGCTGTTTCTGAGTCAGTTCAGCAATATGTGTCAATGAACGCATACCATTGCAGCTCATGAGTCAGTGTCAGAATACCATTGAACAATCAGTCTTTCTACCTTCAAAAAGAGTTTTTTTTACACAGGAGACTCTAGTACCAACATGCCAAATTATAACTAAAACTCAAAATATTCTGCCAAAAAAACAATGGTGAAAATACCAACAAATGGTGAAACAACAAATACAATGGCATTGTTGTTAAGAAACTGTAAGGTAGTCAACCAGTTTGAAATCAACACTTTATACCATTTTACTATCAAATCTAATCACTACAAATGTGGTGCAGTGTAACCACTTCCACTATCGAGAGTAGCCAGACCTAATCATATCATTTTTAATAACTTTGACTATCTTTCCCATTTGGTGAAAAGTAAATCAATTTTCTCAAGTCAAAAACTTGTATGATCATAGTGTTATTCGGGCCCTGATCTTGTGTTACAAAACCAACCTTCCTTATGGTATCACACTGATCTGCCCTTATACCATCTGCTACAAGATAATACTGGGCCAAAGTATACTGCAAAAATAGTGGTGAAGCTTTCTGTATCTTATCGGCACATTGAATATAATCCAATTTGCAGTTGCTGGTTCAGTCACTGTGCCGTTTGCTGTTAGTTCTTTAATCTGATTGATTAGGGAGTGACAATATTTGAATGACACATGTGGTCTGCTCCACACTGGGGAGACGAAACGGAGGCTGAGCAACCACTTTGTAGAAACCTATGTTCTGTCTGCAAAAATGAGTTTCTGGTTGCCTACCATTTCAATACACCACCCTGTTCCCTGGCCAACATTTCTGTCTCAGGCTTGCTACGGTGTTCCAGTGAAGCTCAGCACAAGCTGGAAGAACAACACCTAATTTTCTACTTGGGAACCTGCAGCCTTCGGGATTCAATATTGAGTTCAATAATTTTAGGGCCTGAGCACATTTTCCCCATGTTCTTACCTCAACCCCCAAAACACGACTTTGCCACACATGGGCTGCCGTCACAGACAACCAATAGTCAGCCACAGCCAGTCCCCATTAGCAGCTATTAATTCTCCCAGACTGACCTTTAGCCATGCCTTTTTCTGCCCAACTGTTTTTCTTTCTCCCTGGACTCCATTTCCACCTACCATTTACTCCTCTCCCTCAATTCTGCCCCAAGTTCAGAAAAAGGGTCAATGGATCCTAAATGAGAACTCTTTCTCTCCACAGATGCTACCAGACCTGCTGAGTTTTTCCAGCAATTTCTGTCTTTGAACACATTTGTTTGCACTGTTCACATTGGATACAGATGCCCTAAAGGGGATACTGTGTCATTTATATCACATGCTGCACTTCCTTAGCCTTTTGAAGAAGTACAGGCATTGTTATGTTTTCTTGACTGTAGCGTCAACATGGATAGACCACGATAGGTTGTTCGTGATATTTACTACTTGGAAATTGAAGCTCTCGACCACCTCCACTGTCAGCACCATTGATAGGGCCGTGTCCTCTATTCCACTTACTGAATTTGATGACCAGCTGTTTCATTTTGTCAACATTGAGGGAGAGATTGTTGTCTTTACACCATGCCACTAAGCTCTCTATCTCTTTCATGTAGTCTGTCTCGTTGTTGTTTAAGATCCGAGCCACTGCAGTGGTGCAAGCAATTAATTTGTAAATGAAGTTACAGCAGAATTTGGCCATACATTTGTGAGTGTATATGGAGTATAGTAAGAGGCAGAGTATGCAGCCTTGTGAGGCACTGGTGTTGAACATTATTGTGGAGGTGGTGTTGTCACCTACATTACTGATTGCAGTCTGTGGGTCAGGAAATCGAGGATCAAGTTACATGGGGGGAGCGGAGTCTGAGGTCTTGAGGTTTGGAGATGAGTATTTTGGAATTATGATGGTGAAGGCTGAGCTAAGGTCAATAAATAGAAGTCTGATGCAGGTGTCCTAGTTACCCAGATGTTACAGGAATGAGTGTAGGGCCAGGGAGCTGGCAACTGCCATGGACCTGTCGTGGCAAATTGTAGTGGATCAAGGCAATCTGGGAGGCTGCAGTTATACCATACTAATGCCATTTACAAGTTCGCTGATGACACCACCATAGTCAGCTGAATCTCAGATGGCGGCGAAACACACTACAGACAGAAAATGGAAGACCTTGAAAAATGGTGCACCGAGAACAATCTAGCTCTCAATGCCAGCAAGACCAAGGAACTCATTATTGACTTTCGGCAGGATGTTACTCATGCTCCCCTACACATTAACAGCAGAGGTGGAACGAGTGGAGAGTGTCAAGCTCCTGGGAGTGGTCATCTACAACAAGCTTTTTTGGACTCTGCATTTGTATGCACTGGATAAAAAGGCCCAACATCTCTTCTTCCTGAGGCAGCTGCGGAAATTTGGCATGACGGCGAATACCCTTGCCAACTTTTATAGGTGCACCATCAACAGCATTCTGTCTAGATGTATCGCTACCTGGTATGGCAACTGTATCATTCAAGGTCAGAGACAGAGAGTGGTGAACTTGGCACGGACAATCACAAAGGCCAACCTTCCATCTATAGAATCCATCTAACAGGCCCGTTGTCAAGGAAAGGCCGCCAGCATTCATGAAGATCCATCCATCCCATCCTGGCATTGTTTTTCTACATCCTCTACCATCGGGGAGAAGGTACAGAAGCCTGAGCACACGCACCAGCCAGTTTCATAACAGTTTCTACTCTACTGTTGTAAGAATACTGAATGGACTCACAAACTCTTAACATTTGCTTGTACATGTATTTTTGCTGCTGTTTACCTATTATTTACTTATCTACGCGACTTAACTATGTGATTTGCCTGTATTGCTCACAAGACAAAGCTTTTCACTGTGCCATGGCATACGTGACAATAAATTTAATTTAATTCAATACAATTCAAGCCAGTGGGGAACCTCATATTGTAGTAGGGAGACATTAAAGATGTCTGCAAATACGTCTATCAGCTGGCCCACCAGGACTCCAGACAGACCAGTCGCTTCCCGTGAATTCACTCACGAGAAGGCCAATCTAACATCTAAGGCAGTGCCTGTGGATACAATTGCAACCGAGGCTGTTGGGGCAAGTTACATTGCTTCACTGACCTTCTGTTCAAAATGAGCATAGAATGCATTGAGCTCATTGGAGAGCATTGCAACAGTGAACATGCGTTTGTGTGGTTAGTCTGGGAGTCTAGTTTAGTCTGGTGTTGTCTCTTAGCTTCCCTGATGGCTTTGTAAACATCATACCTAGATCTCCTGTATAGGTCAGGGTCACCCAACTTGGGAGCGTCAGACCTGGACTTCAGTACGGAGTGGATCTTGTGGTTCATCCATGGTTTCCGATTGGGGAACACTCAGATTCTTTGGCAAGCAGTCCTCTACCCATTTACTGATGAAGTCTGTGATGGTAGTGGCAGACTCATTTAATTTGGCCTCTGAGTTCCTGAATGTGGACCAGTCCATCAACTCCAAGCAGTCATGTCAGAGCTCATCCATTACCTCAGAACATCACTGTACATTTTCTACATCAGATCCTTATGCTTCAGTTTCTGCTTGTAAGCTAGGAGAAGGAGCACAGCCTTATGGTATGATTTACCAAAATAAAGGCGAAGAATGGAGAGGTAGGCATCTTTGATGGTTGGCCCGCTGGTGGGACAGGAGACATGTCAATGATATTTTGGTAGTACATTCTTGAACTTGGCCGGTTGAAGTCACTGGCTATGATGAACAAGGCCACAGGGTATTCCATTTCAAGGCTATTTATAGCGGTGCATATTTAATCAAGTACGCTCTTCACTTCCTCATGGAGTAGGACGTAAACTGCTGTCACGATAGCAGAAGCAAACTCCTGCGCAGGTAGTAGGGATGGCTCTTCACTGATATTGTAGGCCTGCAGAGCAGTAAAAACTTACTAGGATCGTGATTTCCGAGCACCAAGAGGTGTTGATCGAAAGGCAGATTCCTCTGCCCTTTGCCTTGCCCAAGGATGTTGTGTAGTCCTTCCATGGATTGAGGAGCCTTCAGGTTGTAAAGCAGGAATGAGCTATATCTCACAGAGTACACAGCAACCTCTTAATTCCCTTTGCTAAGTGATTAGATTAGAATAGATTCCCTACAGTGTGGAAACAGGCCCTTCGGTCCAACCAGTCCACACTGACCCCTCCGAAGAGTAACCCACCCAGACCTATTTCCCTCTGACTAATGCACCTAGCACTATGGGCAATTTAGTATGGCCAATTCACCTGACCTGCACATCTTTGGACTGTGGGAGGAAACCGGAGCACCCGGAGGAAACCCATGCAGACACGGGGAGAATGTGCAAACTCCACACAGACAGTCGCCCGAGGCTGGAATCAAACCTGGGACCCTGGTGCTGTGAGGCAGTACTGCTAACCACTGAGCCACCATGCCGCCCAGGTGAGTCGAGCTTTAAAATTTGTCTAGCTTGTTTTCAATAGCTTGGACGTTTGCCAGGAGAATGCTGCGGGTGTCATCAACAGTACTATTACCCAGCACATTTTCAGTGGTTACTCGTTCACTAAGCCTTGGTTTGGATTCCACCAGGGCCACTCAGCTCCTGACCTCATTACAGACTCAGTCCAAAGATAAACAAAACAGCTGAACTGCAGTTGTCAATGACAATGACTACTCTTGACATCAAGGATATATTTAACTGATTGTGGCATCAAAGAGCATGGCAAAACTGGATTCAATGGGAATCATAGGGAAACTCTCTAATTGTTGGAGTTGTACCTAAAACAAAAGATCTTTGGAGGCCAATCATCTCACTCACAGGTTATTTCTGTAGGAGTTCCTCAGGATGGTGTCATAAGCCTAACCATCAGAACTAAGCTCAGAAATGGAGATGTTCAGTGATAACTGCACAACACTCAGCACCATTCACAATTTGTTGACTACTTCAGTATCTGACATCTATTTACAGCAAGACATGAACAACATTCCAGTTTTATGATTTGGAGATGCCGGTGTTGGACTGGGGTGTACCAAGTTAAAAATCACACAACACCAAGTTATAGTCCAACAGGTTTAATTGAAAGCACACTAGCCTTCGGAGCATCGCTCCTTCATCAGGTGATAGCGACACTCCGAAAGCTAGTGTGCTTCCGATTAAACCTGTTGGACTATAACTTGGTGTTGTGTGATTTTTAACTAATTCCAGTTTTAGGTCACTAAGTCACAAGTAACATTCACATCACACAAATTTCAGGCAATGATCATCTCCATCAACAGACTAACCACCCATTGCCCCTTGACGTTCAATAAACTCCCATGCTAAATCTACTATTATCACCAACAGTGTTAACAGTAATCAAAAACTGAACTGAATCAGTCATATAAATGCTGTGGTTACAACAGCAGATCAAAGACTAGAAATTCTAAGCCAGTAACTCACCTCCTGGCTCCACCAACTACAAGTCATGATCTAGAGTGTGACTGAGTACTTTACAATTGCCTGGATGAGTGTAGCACTAATAACATTCATAATACTTGATACCATTCAGGACAACTCAGCCCATTTAATTGTCACTCCATCCACCACTGACAGCATCAGCAGTGTGTACTATCTACAACATGCAGTGTAGTATCTCACCAAGATGCTTTCAACAGCATTTTCTATACGCATAGGGAAATTTGAACAGAAGGTGCACTCAACAAATGGAGGGTGAGGCTAGGGTTTAGGAGTCATTAAGTGTGTTGCGGCTCTATGCTTGGGGAATATAAGGTGGGATATGAGATGTGGATAAATGAGAATTTGGAGGAAGAATGTTGGTGATATTATAGGAAGACAAGATCAGTTTGAAAGTACTTGCATGTTGTCCTGGATGGAGCCAAAGATACATTACTAAGCCCTAAATGCTGTCTAGTTCCAAAGAAATCATGTGGCAGGTCAGGAAATTGGAAAAGATTAAAATGGGTGGCTTATTCAATAGCTATTGTGAAAGTCAAATTGATCTTCATAGAAATGAGTTTTGAATGTACAATCTGACACAAAAGAATACTTACAATGTATAATTTCTTCTTTTACTAATTTTATAACAGCCAATGCTAAACTTTGAGTATTATCTATCTTATATTGAACCTAATTACTTTGTTGTCAATATTTACTGATTTTCTCCCACACATATCAATTATTTCACTTTGTTGTCAATATTTATTTATTGTTCTCCTACTTATATCAATTATTTTCTACTTAATTTTCTGAAATTACCAGATTTGATTTAAATACTCAGAACTAAATGTTATAAACCTGTTTACTGTACTTTACTAAGCTGATGGACTTCTGTAAGTTCTTACCAATATATTACTGCATAGGCGAAGGAATATTGAAAACTGCTGTAATTTGTAGTTTGTTTTCATTTGCAATATATTTCTACAATTCTTGATTAAGTTTTTTTTCTATGGCAGATGTTAAAGTGTTTGGTTGTCAATAACAAAAATAGAGGGATAGCCAAAAGAATTTTTGTCCCTGTGATGGTTGATCATTTGCTGCTACCTGTCATGGCTTTGGCATATAGTATTGCTTCCTGGTCACAGCCAAAATGAGGATGCTTATGTTCATGAAGCTGTTTGGATGAAGAGGAGATGGAAATGGAGCAAACAATAATGGAGCACCAAAACACATCTGAAACAAATTATTCATGTAATACTTGACTGTTAAAGAGGGCTTTAATGTTTCAACCAATTGATAATGTATAATGTAGTGAGGGAATATTAATAAATGAGAGGATTAACTCTAGTGGTAGAAATACCTTGCAGCCAGGAAGTGTGTAGGGGTTAATATGTTAATGTAATTTGTATATGGAATGTGGGTTTATACTAGTTAAAATTAATTCTGGGTCAGGTGGACAAAACAGGTGACAAGGAAGGAAATTTAACATCTTTAACTAAAAAAATGTTGTTAATCGCATTGGAAAGTCTGCTGCACTTTATGCAAATTCTTTCCCAGTTGCAATGTAAAACTAATGTGTACACACATGATTGGTAAATATTCAGCACCTGTTCATTTTCCTGTTGGTAGAATATGCTTTCCAGTACAATATTTTTAAGGGACATATTAGAACATGTTATGGCTTGTTTCTATAACATGCTGTGACATGACAGGGACAGGACATAAGTTAAGTCCAGCGTGGTCTGTCCTTTTTAATGTGTCCCAGGATAGTTGTTGAGTGGGGGTGGTTACTTTGTGAATCTATTTGGTAATGACACTCAAGAAAAACGACACCAGAAAAATTAAAGGATTGTACTAGGAAATTCATTGTCAATTTTAATTTTGATCCATTGTCATTTAATAAGCCAAAATGTTTGGTGACCTACACTTTCCAAGAAGGCACTGTAATAGAAACTCTGTTGCTCTGTGCTAGAGACCTTGAAGAGTTTAATGTCAGTATTCATTGAGCAGCAGCTACAATTTCTCATGGGTGAATACAACTTTTGGTTCAATGTACGTATAGGTGTTGGGATGTTATGTTGCAGCTGTACAAGATATTGGTGAGGCTCCTTTTGGAATACTGCGTACAATTCTGGTTGCCCTCCTATACGAAGAATGTTGTTCAACTAGAAAGGGTGCAGAAAAAAATGACAAGGATGTTGCTTGGACTGGAAGGTTTGAGTTATAAGGAGAGACTGGATAGGCTGGGATGTTTTTCTCTGGAACATCAGAGGCTGAAGACTGACCTTATAGAGGTTTATAAAAATTACCATATATACTCACATATAGGTAGAGTTTTGAAGACCTTTTCTTTTAAGGCTGAAATTAGAGGGTCGACTTATACACGAGGTATTGTTTTCAAGGGCATGAAATTCATATTTGGCGTGAGTCAAAAATGGAGAAACAAGAGCCAAATCTCTTTCTAAAATAAGAAACAAAAGGAAAAATAATTATGGCTACTATTTATTAAATACTTATCTACAGAATAACTGTCTCCATTCTGCCTGCTGTGGTAGAACAGTAGTCGTATTTCAGTTAACAGTACCATAAAGTGCATGTAAGTCTACATATATGTAGAAAAGTTAATAGGTATACTAACAGGTGGTCAGGCCATCTACCGACGCTATTTGTACAACACACAATTCACAAAATACACCAGAGGAGCAGTAAAAACAAAAAAAAAGCTTGATAGTATTTTATTAAGAAAAAAAGACCGCATGAAACTTAATAATACACGATAAACACTTTACATTAAAAAACTGATATTCACAGCAAAAAACTCTTCTCACTGTATATCATAAATATTATGGGATAGCTGCTTCAAAGAAAACTTACCGGTACATGCAAAACTCCATTAGAATCCTTCAAATTCACTGCCCTCATCAGTTGGACCACTGAATAATTCATTCTAGTCATCTGGGTCAAGCATATCATCGTATGGATCATCTTCAACTGCACTCTCAAAGGTGATCATCAATTGATTTGCCATCATTTCCATCTAACCACAAATAGTCATCCTCTGTACCACCTAAAGCATCAGAAATTTCACAATTTTTTAAGGCTTTCACAATTTAATTTTACATTTCCTTCCAGGACTCAACAATCCACTCACATACAATTGCAAGTAATGGAGCATGTATGTTGCCACCTTTTGTGAAGCGATTTTCCCCTTCTAGCATCTATGTGTCTCATTTCTTCCGTACTAAGTCCTTAAAGGGTTTATTTATGCTAATATCCAGTGGCTGCACCATGCTTGTAAGGCCCCCATGAATCATTGCAGTCTTGTTGGTTCAAACATCAGTGATAACACTTTTCACTCTATGTGATCTGAACATATCCCAAACCAGTAAGCTTTTTCCCTTTCTAAGTCTACCTGGTCGCATATTCCAGACCACCCTAATCCAAGTCGTGCAGCCACCTTCATCCATCTATCCTTTTTCATGGATAAGGACAACAACGCCTTTTGGAAATTTCTGTTTGGGCAACAGTATTTTCCACTTAAAAATCACCATAGGCTTTAACTTTGTTCCTTCTGCCATACAACCAAGTACCACAGCGAATCAACTCTTTTCATGGCCATTAGTCTTAACTAAAATTGCCTTTACTCCAATCTTATCCACAGTTCTGTTCCCTGGCATAACAAAGTTCATTGGGGTGCCGTCCATATTGCTGATGCATGACAGCCTGTACCCATTTTTATTCCAGCTTCTAATTACAAAGCAATGGAACCCCAAGGGATCTCTATACTGCTGACAGTGAAGAGATGGTGATATGGTTCTGAGTCAGGATGGTATGTAGTTTGGAGGACAGCTTACAGGGGTTCCCATCTATCTGCTGTCCTTGTTCTTCTTGGTGGAAAAAGGCTGCACATTTGAAAGGTGGTATATTGAAGCCTTAGCGAGTCGCTGCAGTGCATTTTGTAGAAGTACACACTGCTGCCACTAATGGTGGAGGGAGAGAGTTTTGAAAATGATGGTTGGGATGCCAACCACGTAGACTGCCTTGTCTTGGGTGCTGTTAAGTGAGAGTATTGTCAGAACTGAACTCATCCAGTCAAGTAGGAAGAGCATTTCATCACACTCCTGATTTATAGATGGAGATATGCTTTGGGGAAGGAGGTGATGAATTATTTGCCACAGGATCCCTAACCTCTGACCTTCTCTTATGGCCACAATATTTAAGCGGCTGATCCTGTTCAGTTTCTGGTCAATGGTAACCCCCATGGTAATAGCAATAAATTACCATCACTAGTTAGATTCCCTCTTGTTGGAAAAATGGTCATTGCTTGACACTTGTGACATGAATTCTAGCAGAATAGGTCTGGTGTGATTTGCCTAACAATTGTTTTTAAAATAAGGAAATATCCATCATGTTATTACAGTAAAAACAATTTTTGCAAGGTTTGTAGCTCAAGTTGAGGTTTAGGGTGTAGGTTTGCTCGCTGAGCTGTAGGTTTGATATCCAGACATTTCATTACCTGGTTAGGTAACATCATCAGTGGCAACCTCCAAGTGAAGCGAAGCTGTTGTCTCCTGCTTTCTGTTTATAGGTTTGTCCTGGATGGGGTTCCTGGTAATGTCATTTCCTGTTCATTTTCTGAGGGGTTGATAGATGGTATCTAGATTAATGTGTTTGTTTATGGCATTGTGTTTGGAGTGCCAGGCCTCTAGGAATTCTCTGGCATGTCTTTGCTTAGCCTGTCCCAGGATAGATGTGTTCTCCCAGTCAAAATGGTGTTTTTTTTCCTCTGTGTGTAGGGCTATGAGGGAGAGAGAGGGTCTTGTCTTTTTGTGGCTAGCTAGTGTTCGTGTATCCTGGTGGCTAACTTTCTTCCTGTTTGTCCTACGCAGTGTTTGTGGCAGTCCTTGCATGGAATTTTGTAGACAACATTGGTTTTGTCTATGGTTGTACTGGGTCTTTTAAGTTTGTTAGTTTTTGTATGAGAGTGTTGGTGGGTTTCTGTGCTACTAGGATCCCGAGGGGTCTTAGTAGTTCTGGCTGTCATTTCTGAAACTTCTTTGATGTATGGTAAGGTGGTTAGGGTTTCTGGCTGTGTTTGGTCTGCTTGTCGTGGTTTGTTCTTGAGGAATCTGCGGACTATATCTTTTGAGTATCCGTTCTTCTTGAATATGTATAGGTGGTTCTCCTCTGTTTTCCGATGTTCGTCTGTGCTGCAGTGTGAGGTGGCTCATTGGAATAGTGTCCTGATACAGCTTCGTTTGTGTGTGATGGGATGGTTGCTGGTGTAGTTAAGCATTTGGTCAGTGTTTGTTGGTTTTCTGCATACGCAGGTTTGTAGGTCTCCGTTGTCCTTTCCTTCGACTGTGATGTCTAGGAATGTGAGTTTGTTGTCGGTTTCTTCCTCCTTGGTGAACTTTATGCCTGTGAGGGTGTTGTTGATGATGTTAAATGTCTCTTCTATCTTGTTTCATTTTGTGATGACAAAGGTGTCATCTATGTAGCGAACCCAGATTTTTGGTTTGATGGTTGGTAGGGCTGTTTGTTCTAGTCTTTGCATTACTGCTTCTGCTATGAATCCTGATAGCAGAGATCCATTGGGTGTTCCGTTGGTTTGTTTGTAGTTTATGTTGTTGAAGGTGAAGTGGGTGGTGAGGCACAGGTCCACTAGCTTCATGATGTTTTCGTTGGTAATGTGATTGATGGTGGTTGGGGTGTGTGTGATGGTCTCTTCTAAAAGTGTGATAAGTGTTTCCTTTGCCAGGTCGATGTTGATGGAGGTGAACAGTGCTGTTACGTCGAATGAGATCATTGTTTCAATGAGATCAAAGCAATATCTTTATTCGGGCATCTGGTAGATAACTTGCCAGATATTGCTTTAACTACAGAGCACACACCATCGTTTTAGTATTTAAACAAAATGCATTGAATATATGCTAAACAACATTTAAAGTTCAATATATTTTAATAAGTCTTTTGTAAGGAAGGTGTTTTGTGATCTTGTAATCTCAGTGGAGAGTGGTAAAGATTGGAATTTTAAAAGTAGAAATCAAGGACATGATCTCCCAATTAAAACAAATATTGTATTTGTGTATCTTTAAGAATAAAAAGAATCCACAACAATTGCTTAGCCAAGTCAAGTGGATAGGTTAACAAATTGGATGAATTGTGGATGTTATGAAAGCAAGATGGGGAATTTATGCCATTCATTCCATTAGATAAAAGTAGGCAACCACTTTCCAAGTCAAATTCACCATGATTAGATTGCAGGTTACAGCAATAATGTAAATTTCTCAACAGGCTCTATGAAAAAGTCAGAACTTAGCACAAGAATTATTTAACAACATTTGAAAAAATTACATTCCAGACTGACAGATGAAAATCTAACATTTTAAAATTAAAACCAATAACTTGATAAATCCCAGCTGAGAACAATACTAAAGTGCATTATGAAATGCAGATCGATAGAAGACTTTTGTCATTCATAATCTGATACAAGAGCAACATCTTTTCAACCAACACATTGTTAATTTGACTTTCAAATCTATGCTTCCTCTCTACAGCACAAAATTTATATAGCTGACTCAGCCAAAATGGCTCCATGATTTCACCTTAATCTCAATTAAGGCATAATTTAAGAAAAACTTCATTGGCATCCAGAGAAAGATTTATATGGCAGTTAAATATTTGGCACTCTCAATCATCCATTAGCAACAAAATAGGATTTGAAGTGGTGCCCACAATTGTGTGTGTAAATGTTACTCTCATGCAGCATCATAAGCCAAAGAATTGATGAGGTGATACTTTGCAAAATCACAAGCACATCCATCTTTGTTAGTCTCATTTATGGCATTATCATTTACAGAGCAGAACTGATGGAATCTTGGGAACCACTTATGCCAAGAATGCTGTATAATGTAAGAATACGCAATCAGCAGATAAAATATTTTGAAAGCAAATGGACATGCAATGGTAAATATCAATTTTATCGTACTTTGTCCCATTGCATAGCCCAAGAACATTAAGTGCGAAGGAATTGTGTTTTCCAAAGAACAGTGTAAAAATCTGGAGGCAAAGCAAGGGCATTGCATTTTGTTTACTCCAGTCAGCAATACTTTGAGCAAGTTCTTAGATTGATACCAATTTCAGTTTTAAGTTGCCTTAACTGCTTGAAGTCAAGACCCCATTCATCAGTACGTTCCAAGAACAGGCAGTATAGAAAAAAGTTTAAACTTAATTTTAACCGTCTGTAATAAATATACAGTAATTACACCACAGAGTCACAGATTTCTACAGCACAGAAACAGGCCCGTTGGCCCAAACTGCTCCATGCCAACCAAAATGTCCAGCCACGCTAACCCCACTTCCCTGCACTTGGCCCATATCCTTCTAAACCTTTTCTATCTATGTATTTCTCCAAACGCTTTTAAAAATGTTGTTAATGTGGGAATTTAGCTGTCCTTTGAGATGAAGAACAAATGCTGATGTAGAATTTACCCAAATCACCAGTTTGGCGAATTGCATTCAGAATCAGCTGACATGCATGAGCAGTAGTCAAACCATACATTTAATTCTGATTCCCATGTCACAAGTACAGTATTGATTTAACAGGTAAAGCATCTCGTTAATTTATGAATACCTGCGATTTATTAAAAACACTAAGAGGACTAAACCAGTTAATCCCTTTAATTTATTCCAGTGAAATCAAAGGCTGATTTGTAACCTAACTCCATATATTCAAAATTTCCCTATATCCTTTTCTTAACAAAAATCAATTCAGACTTAAAATTAACAATTGACCTTGTATCAATTGTTATTTGTAGGCAAGACTTCCAAACCTCAAGCATGGCATATGGAAATGCTTCCTAAGTTTACCTGAAAGGTTTAGTTCTAAATTTTAGGCTATGCTCTCCTTGTTGGAGACGTCCCAATCAGCTATTGGGACTGATAGTCCCAAATAGTTTCTACCAATTAACCTGAACAGTTCACCATATTATCTTGAAAAATTAGATCAAATCACCCTGAATATTTAAAGTTTATGGAATATAAGTTAAGTTTATGTATTTGGTCACATTAAACAAAATTATGGTACAAAATAAAAGATGTGAAAGGAAACCATCTTGCCAAAAATATATCTTCAGATTTTATGATTGGAAACGTGGCAAATGAATTCTAGTGTATTTTGATATTATTTCAAGTTATTCTCTCACATGCAGAAGTACATTTCTTTCACAGTGTTGCAATTCCTGAGGATGATGTCTAGGTGACAACTGGCTGTAGATATAGTTCACAGGAAACCCATTCAGGTTCTCCTTATTCAAAACAAATTCAGCTGCTCTTTGTTAGAAATAAAACAAGGCAGCAGTAGAGATTGTATCCACATGCAAATATAAAGTTGTTAAAAATTCATAGGTTCTGAGCTTCTGTCTTCTTCAATAGATGAATTAGTCTGTTTCAATGGGATAATTTCAGGGAAGTCCATAAAAGTTAATTGTCCATTAGATGCATTCAATCGTTGATAGGAGTACTCACTGCGGAATCCAGAACAACCATTTTTTTGACAATATTGAAAAATATTTCCTGCCATGCTCAGGATTAAAAGGACGAGAAGGGTGATCAATATGATTATCCAAGCTTTCCTATCAAAAGATTAGAGATATCATTTTAATGTTTCCTTACCATGCAGTTGGTATAATTTCTCAAATACAATACAGAACAAACTTTATTTTCATATATCTGACTTTCTACTGTTTGAAAGAATTCTTAAAAACAAGGCATCTAGTTTCAAACTATAAAGGGAAAGAAACTAAGGTCCAAAACAGTGTAACATTCAGATCACTCAATAGCTACTTCAGTCACCAATGGGGCAGCTCTTGGCAGTCATTATGAAAAAAAGTTGCTAAAATAAGCGACTTAAGTTTTTTTGTATTCGGAGATAAGGTGAAGACACTCAACTGAAAAAGGAATATTTTGTTAATTCAAAGCCTTGAACTAGATTTGTATCACTGATATTGAGGTTGCCATGAGATTTGACCAATAATTTCTCTGCATTTGCAGTGAACATCCTAAACAAAAGAATGAGAAATATAACTAGCCACTCATCTAGTAAGCAAAATCTGTTCTGCTAAGTGCAAAGAGAAGGGAAGTCATTTGGCAAAAAAAAATCAGAGCATTGTTGAAATGGTATTTGAAGCAACCTGAAACAAAGGCTACTGAACAAACAGGTTACAATGCTGCTTATTACAAGATAAATGAACCAAGATCAGTAGCTTAACTAATCCGCAAAGATACTCACTTTTCTGTTAGCACAATTTTGTCATCAGTCATCAAAATGGACTAATAAACCAGTTTAATGATGGAAGAGGATTCCATGCTCCATTTTCCAATAGTAGAGAAGCAGGTAATGACAATTCAATTCCAAATTCATTCCATTTATATACGAAAGTGGACACAATAGGTGTTTAGGAAAATGGCTCCAAGAATGATGGGCTCACTTCAGATTTGCCCTTTTCAGGTTGGACATATTTTGTCCATTTCCACTAAATTAGCACAAAATAGTACTGATGAATGTTGCTTGGACTAGTGGCTGAGGATCAAAGTTTGTAACTAATAGACATAATAGTTTTAATTTCAGATTTCCAGCATCTGCATGATTTTGCTTTTATACACTTAGCTTAACTGTCCCACTAATCTCAGTGGCCCCTTCTGGTCCTGGCTCATTGATTTATCACAGATGCAAATTTTACCTATATCATTATTTGGAGATGTCGGTGTTGGACTGGGGTGTACAAAGTTAAAAATCACACAACACCAGGTTATAGTCCAACGGGTTTAATTGGAAGCACTAGCTTTTGGAGCACCACTCAGGTGGTTGATGAAGGAGCATCGCTCCGAAAGCTAGTGCTTCCAATTAAACCTGTTGGACTATAACCTGGTGTTGTGAGGTTTTTAACTTTACCTATATCAATTTAGTTAATCTAGTTAAATAGTGCATTAACTTTGCTGAAGCAAGATTGACCTGCTCAGGAATTAGATAAGTGGAATATGGCTTTATAGTCAGAGGCTATGTAAATCATAGTGGATGTTTCTTAGCAGTTTGGAGATTTAAATGTAGTGATCAGACTTTGATCAAAAACCTTGGTTGGCTAAATGTACAAAAACACCAACCCAACTATCGTGATATATTTTATACTAAATGAACAACTTAAAATGGCATGTTTTTAAGATGATCAGATTTTATTCCTGGAACTTTTTTTTTTGCCATTTGAAAATAATGTGGAATTATGAACAAAAATGAAAAAGTAATCAGCTTGCTCAAATGGGAGATGCATTTCAATCATACATTGGTTACTGTTACAGATTAATGTCAATTCAAATCTGCATATTATGAGTTACACAAAACAAAAATATACAAACTCTTTAACTTCATGCTGGTTCTTCCACATTTCAGACATCTGTGATCTGAGGCACTGATCCACTGTAGAACAAATAATATGTTTTGTTTTCAGGACAGTATCTAGATTTAAGCTGATATTTAAAGATTCCAAATTATTTAAAAAACACAAACCTACAAAAAGCATAACAGTGATATATATCGATCGATCAGGCATGTCTGCATTCCTATGTATTTACATCTACAGATTCTTTCCAAAGTTTATTCCTATTGGCAGTTTGCTTTAGTGTCAACATGTTCTACTTGTAATTTTTATGCACAAATTTATAATGGAAACTAAGTAAACATGTCACAACACATACATTTTTCTCAGTGGTAGCACTGTATTGGTCGAGTTTTGCATTGCCAGCTTACCAACTTTTAGTGCAGAGAAGCTCAATCCCAAGTGTCTTAATGGCTATTTTTGTATAAATACTCTAAAACTTAAGTATTATAAAAACATAAGGGTTAAATGTGTTATTTTAAAATCGTGAATAAATAAACACTGTGGTTCAATTATTGTATAAAGCACAAGCCCTTCCCTTAATTTTACAGTTAACATGGACTGCTTAAAGGGTTGTGGTAGGTTTGAAGCAGAATACAGAGATATGGAAGGGTGAGAACATGGAGGGGCTACGTAATATTACTTAACGAGTGATCCTGATGACCAATGATCTGGAGACATGTTCAAATACTGTGGTATTTGGGAAGTCAAATTAAATTATATCTGGATACACAATGTGGCAGATTCCAGGACAGTGGTGGAGTAGGACACGTCAGTTGGAGCTTGACTGCTTCATCCATTTCCTTTTAGTTTTCTTCTTGTGCTTTTTCCCTTCTTCTCCCAGCCTCGGATGCCCGGCATGACAGGGCGGCCTCCCGGGCCAGTTGGAATTGCGGACCCGAGGTGATTCCTCAAGTGTGGTCCTACTATAGCTAAGCGCTTAAGACAGACTGCAAACGTTTGAACTTTTAGCTTTATTTATCTTCTACTTAAAACCAGGAAGCATAACTTACAACTTTATTTTGTTTGTTTTATGCTATACTATAATTACCGCAAAGTTTAACTTTTAATTTTATTCTCTCTTTCTACATTGTTCTTAAGATTCTGTATCTAGGTACCCTGTGTCACGACATTATTATATACTTTTCACTGTACTCCTGTGCTACTTCAGTATGTGACAAAATAAAATCAAATAATATTTAATAAATAATGGAAAAGATATGCTTGAAGGAGGTATGAGGTGGACAGGAGTGAAACTGGACAAACCAATGATTTCCAGACTATGAGGGGTAAACGTTTGAGGAACTTCGGCCTATTGCTGTGGAAGGGAGAAACTGAGCACAATCCGCATGCTGACAGCCCCCATCTTGATAGGATCAGAAATGGAAACAAATTCTTTGATAGAATATTGGGTGTTTTGAAGAAAATAGTTGCATTACTTTGAATACCTCTGTATAAGGTGTTACTAAACTTGGAGTCCTGTGTAACGTTACAACTTCCAGTCACTGGATGGCAGGAGCAAATCTTTGGACAATGACAAGCCTGTTGACAGCTCAATCCATACCAGCCCATGGGACACACTGTTGAGAATGAAATAATATTTAGAATAATGTAAACATATGTGCACATAAAGACACCTCATATCTTCCAACAATTTATGTCCAACAATGTCAGTAAAATGAAAAGAGAGGATCCAATAAATCACGGTACTACTGATAATAGAAGAAACTTTGTATTTAAGTTTGCAATCACTTTGTATCTAAAGACTTTGTATCCAAATGCACAAAGTAATCAGAATAAGGTCTCTTGTGGAACAGCGGTAGTAGCCTACCCAGGACAAGGAAGCACGGGTTCAAGCCCACCTGCTCCAGTGGTGTGTAATAGCATCTCTGAAAAAGGCTGATTAGAAAAATTGTAACATATTTAAAAAAAAGGGAGGTGAACTGATGGGAAATCAAGGTTACAAGGCCTTTAAACTGAGGGAGGGGAAGCGGTTGCAGTCAGGTCATATTATTGAAGTTTCCAGAACAAAGGGAAACACTCAGGATCTAACTGCAGAAACGGCAGATAAGGGCTAACAATCAGACAATGGTGGTATGCAGTCAACATGGGACTGAGGTTGTTGTACTTAAAATGTAAACAGTATAAACAACAAGTTAACTGAGCACAGAATGTAACTGGCAGTTACAATGGTGTGGGCATCAGAAAGACATGGCTGCATGGGATCAGAGTTGGAAACTAAATATTCACGGATATGCATCCTGTCAAAATAACAGACAAATGGGCAGAGAGAGCTGGGTTGCCTTGTTACTAAGAAATTGTAAATAAAAATCAATAGGAAGTGATATAAGATCAGAAGGTGCAGAATCTGTTGGGAACTACAAAGGAATAAAGACCCTGACGGGAATTATGAACAGGTATACTAGCATAGTCAGGATGTGGAACAGAATATAAATCAGAAAGTGCACATAAGAAAGGCACTATTAAAATAATCATAGGGGACTTCAATATGCATGTGCAGAGGGAAAAAAAAAATCAGGATGTTAGCAGATTCTAAGAAAAGATAATTGTGGAAAGTCTACAAGATTTTTTTTGAGTAGTTTGTGGAAGAGACCAGTAGCTCTATTTCTGAATTAGGTGATGTGTAATAATGTGTATTAGGGAGTTAAGACAAAGGTAGTCTCAGGGTGCAGTGACAATAACATGATAGGATTCAGTGAAATTGAATCAGGTGTAATGGTATTTGTAGTGATTATAACAAGGTCAGCCAGGTGGGTCTCATTGAATGAATTCCCCGATGGGACCTGTTAATCTGGTCCAATCAAGAAGCCTGATTCCAGACTAACTGATATAACTGATATAAACAGGATTATCAGCTGGGCTGAATATAAAATGAGCAAAAGCGGATCAGAAACTTCCTCTGTGCACTCCTGATGAGGGCAAGGGATCTCTGCGCCCTTCCCCTGTCCTCCCAGTAAATGTATATAGTTTAATTGTATTAGTGGTGATTGCAGAGCTGGCAGTTCATTCCACATACAAACCACTCTGTGGTAACTATAGATTCCTGTAGTTGCATGCTGTTTTATTTTCAATTCTATAAAATCACCTTGTTCACAGAAGTCTCCATAATAACCAGATGGACAGGTACAAGTACCATGTATAGAATCACAAATCCCACCATTTATGCAGTGACATTTTTGGCTACACCCATCGCCATAGAAACGATCAGGGCATACTGTTGAGAAAAGAAATCAACAAATGTGCTAGAAGTTCAATCAATGGTATAGGAAAATGTAAGAGATTTAGCATAAACTATACAGATATTGACATCTTGATATAGATACCTTTTAGTACATGGAACCATTTAGAAAAAGTTTCAGTAATTCATAAAAAAAAAACAAATTTACATTGAATTGTCTGGGAATGAAATGAAAACTAGCTCATCCGATTCAAAATATTGTACCGATGTTAATGTAATGTATGTTCTAGTTCACGGTGTTTCAAAACAAGATTTCCAACATGTAGGCCTCAAATTCTAGCAACTTAGCCTTCCAAAAAAAAATCACATTCAGTCTCAGTTATACTTGCATCTAATTTCTGAATTTCCTTTTTATTTAGTAGGTCTAGAGGTCTGGACAAGTTGTTTCAGAGTTTCAAGATGGCTTCTTGGTAGCTAGTAGGGATACTGTTTATTTGGAGATCTCTCTGTAGCTATCTATTGATATTTCCCATCCCAAATTCTCTTTGCAAAGGTTTACATTTTGCAGATCTTGTATTTGGGCCCAAACTTTCAAGATAACTATTAGTTTTAACAGGCCTGTCCAGTAGTTCAAACCCAGTCCCCATCTTACCTTAAGCGCTTTGGAAAAAAGATCTGAATTTACATATTTTTTGGCAAGCTTGCTTCAAATTCCTAGATCTCAAGGCACGAAGGCCATGTTTTGGTGCTGAACTCCGCTGGAATAAAGCATAACTCCACAGCTGTCTCTAATCTGCACTTTTTCTTTGCTATCAATTGTGGAGAAAATCTGGATTTTCTTGACATTAAATAAAGATCTGCTTTAGTCTACTTTGGCTACCCTAAGGTCTAACTTCTGTCTTTGACCTGCTGGTCATCAGTATATATTTAAATAAAGTTTTAGTTTATATCCCTTTCTCAACCACTGCTGAATTTGGAGACATTGATTTTCATTGTGTCTATGCCTAATGATTCTAATCATTTTCAACTTCAGTCTGTTCCCTACCAGAAAATCACAGCAGAGCTGAAAAACATCAGTCCCTGCTGTGTGTGCCCATGAAAATACTATCAAGAATGCATCTTATGCACTACCCTCAAACAGGTTCTTGATTCCACTATTTTCATCCATCTTAAAACTGAATTTCTTGACATTATGCCATCTCCGGTCTACTAAAATGACCTTTATTACCAGACTTCTGACCAACAATGAACTTCTTCCAACTGTCTCTTGTTTCCTATATTCTATTTATCATCAGGTTTTAATTATGCTGTTTACACAAAAATGAGATTAATGCACCTTATGTTTTGAGTCCACTACCATTTAAGAAATGGCTCCCTTTAAAAATACTTATTTTCCTTTCATCTTCTTAGACATCTCTTTTCCATCATTATGCCTCCTTTTACTACTACCCATTCAATTAATTTGCCCGCAACTCCTTTACCCAATCTTTCCAAACTGTACAGCTTTCTGCCTTCTTAGACTTTACTCTCTCGTAGTTACTCATTCAGGTGTTCATTGTAAGCAGCAATCAATTCTCAAAATCAGTTCTGAAGAAGGGTCACTGGATCAGAAGCATTAACTTTGATTTCTCTCTGCAGATGCTGCCAAACCTGAACTTTTCTAGCAATTTGTTTTTGTTTCTGATTTCCAGCATCCGCAGTCTTTCAGTTTTCACTCCAAAATTCTTGCCCAGCAAGTCTGCCAACTCTGTGAGCACGGTTAGGTCAGCTTGTCAGAATGCCTGTTCTCATTTATTTCTATTCAAAATATTCCATGATACTGCCTCAAGTGGTGGAGACAGAGTTCCAAAATTGAAAAATACTCAAATTTTCTTCCCCCTCTTTTCTGTCCTGAAAGGATGATTACTAATTTTAAAATAGAGTGCCCTAATTCTAGACACACCTACTAGAGTAAATGTCCTTTCCACATCTATTTGGTCAAGGCCACTTAGGATCTTAGAAACTTCAATTAAATCATTAAACTCTCGTACCTTAATATACAATTCTTGCTGAACTGCAAATGTGTCGTATGATAACATGCATTTTAATGCAACTGATGACATTTCTGCAGATTCTAAGTTTTAAAATTTTAAAAAAAGGAATTTGTAGCAAATATTAAACAAAATAAAATGTAAGCATATCCAGAATATGGAACATGCGAAAAATAAAGATATGCTCACCATCACTACAATTGGGTCCCATCCACCCAGCATCACAAAGGCATCCATCTATATGATAAACAGCAAAGCCATGTAAATAACTAGCTTTCAAAATTTAAGTACTTCAATCATGTTAAATATGTTTTTGTATGCCAATATAAATTACAGCATGCAACATTTATAATAGAACTATATTCACCTTTAACCTGATAAACAGATTTAGAAAATACAATGATGATGAAAATGTAGATCATTGAAAATATACCAGATATTATGAAGTTCTGGAAGTGACATCAGAAAAGAAAAATCACAACATAGCTGTGAAAAACAAAATTGTGTGCTATTTAAGTGGTGATCATTTACACTCCACAAGTAATCTAGTTGGTCAATTGTCTAGAGTATTTGGCTAGTGAAAACAGCATTAAGACCTTAACTAAAAAGACACAAAATGAAACAATTAGGTAAAAGAATTGTTTTAAGGTAGATCAATTCAGAAAATCTTGTAGGGGACACAAGAAACAGTAACTATAAAAAGAAATTTTGAAAAGAAAGAGGAAAATGCCAATCAGTGAGCAGTGCAACATCTGAAACATTTAACTTTTGTGGACCTTTAATTGTAAACAAAGAAACTTTAAAAACCATAAGATGGAAAGAAGAAATCATCACAAATTAAAGAAACAATTACAAAGTAAGACTTCAAAAAATTCTGTGTACAATAAAAACTGCAGCCAGAGATCTTGTTATTTTGCACATGAAAAGAAGAAATTGTGAGACAAATTGTGTGATTTATCTTTCACTATCATTTATCTTGGAATTTTGAATTTTTTATAAGTGGCAATTTGTTTACAGCATATTTATGAAAACAAAATAAAAAGTTTTGCATTAGGTTCATAAGGTCAAGATTGATGTTTTCTATTGATTAGGGGCAACACCTATAGCTTGGAAAGAAAGATTTTGTTTCAGTTTACACAATTTGCAAATGTCCTGGCTGAAGATGAATGTGCAGAGCTAGTTGAGAGCTAAAGAGGTGGTTACTTCAGTTTAATTTAAAAGTTCCAGACCTGAAGTGTTTGGTTAAAATGCTGAAGGAGTTAATTGAAGCTGAAAAAGTCCAAGCTCAGCTGTATGAAAGCTCTAGGGACAGGATCAGATTCACAAGGCAAAAAAATTCAAACAACAATTAAATTATATCCAATAAAGATGATAAAGGAGGGAGTTCTTTCTGGTGTGTGTCCTCTAATGGGATTATGTTGCAATTAATGGAATTATGTTTATGTGCTTCAAAATCTTTAAGTTTGTGTTATAGGCAAACAGTTTGGTTTATTCTATTTCTAATTTCTTCCGAATAATACATTTGCTGAATTGTAAAGCTGAAATATGAAGCACTGCATGCTCACGTTTCAGTGAGAAACCACCAACAAAAACAAAGTTCAGTCTGGGGTCTGACTTGTCTAGTAATAAAAGAATATTCTATTATAATTTGAATTGATTAATCAAATCAAAGAAACAGATTGGGTGAAGAGATCAGGTGAGAACTAAAATTATAAATTATCACAATGACTTTCAATACACAGAATCATCGTTGTTAGTACTGTCGGTCACATAGTCCATTATGGAGCAATTCACTCACCCTACCAACTCTACTCCTGGATCCTGACAAGTTATTTCGCTCAAGTATTCATCTAATTATCCTTTGAAATCATGGGTCATCTTTGTTTCCATCACTCTTGTAAGTTGTGAGTTCCAGGTGATTACCAGTTGCGCCACAAAAATACTTTTTCTCTCATCCCCATTGTACCTCTTGCTCCAAACCTGTGTCTCTTAGTTCTACTGCAATCAGCTAACGGGAAGCTTTCTTTAAAAAAAAACCTTATCAAAACCCACTAAAATTTTGTACACCTCAATAAAATCACTCCTCAATCTACTTTGCTCCAATGACAGCAACCAAAACTTTTCCACCCTAACTTTGCAATGAAAATTCCTCACCCCAGAACTGATAAAGCTCCTCTGCATTCTTGCAAGTATTCTCATATCTCTCCTGAAGTGTGATGTCCAGAGCAAGATGCAATACTCAAGTTATGGTTTAATTAGAACTTTATAAAGGTTCAACATAACTTTCTTGCTTTCGTATTCAAATTGGAAAAGTCACGATTGCCCAATGTACCAAATAAATTGTGTCCCAAGCACTAGTCTTTATTATACTGGGAAGTATTTATGCACAGAAGTTGAATGATGAGGAAGATCTTGATTTTATAAAGTAGTGTTAAGATATACTTAAAATCAAATTCCTCGATTGAATAAACCTGACCAAGACTCCTATTAGATTCCCCTTAATGTAGTCGCTTGCGATGGCCAGGAAATTAAATGTAACTCATCTATGGCTCCATAGCGAGATAATATCTTTGGTTGTAGTCAGTTAGCTGGACAGCTGCTTTGCAATGCAGGGTGATGCTAACAATGTGAGTTCAATTCCTGTAATTGCAGAGGTCACCGAAGGCCCTGCCTTCTCAACCTTGCTGAGGTGTGAAGCTCAGGTTAGACTCACCACCAGTTACCTCTCTCTAATGAGAGCGCAATCCCATGCTCCTCTGGTAACTTTACTTGGAATATCTTTGTTTAACTTGGCAATAATATCACAATGCAAAATTCAGATATGAGCCTTCGAACTACAACTAAAGTGGTACAATATCACAGTTGCAATTTTGTCTAATGGTTCTTAATACCACATTCTTAGTTGAATTAACTGTTCAGTGTCAGCTGTGGGTCACCTGGATTTGATTTGTTTTAGAAATTAAGCACAAAAATAAGGCTGATTTTTTGCAGTTGAGGAAATGCTGCCCATTGGCTAAGCTGTTGAACTGAGGCCCCACTTGCCCTCTCATGCATGCAAAAGATTCTATTGCACCATTCTAACAAATAGGGAACTTATTCCTTGTGTCCTAAACAAAACTACCCTCAATCTTAAAACCAATCTAGTCATCAACAGATGCAGCTTGAGGAGCAATTTGTAACTCAGTTGCTGTGACTACATAATAACAGCAACTATACTTCAGTAGTACTTCATTACCTATAATGTACATGGGAAGTCTCATGGTAATGAAAAGCAATTTATATTTGCAAGTGTTTATTTTTATCAATTTAAATCAGCAAAAATAAAAATCAACACATACGCTCAGAACAGATTCCACGTTGAGAACAATTTGAAGGCCCACAGTTAAGGAGGTTACAAGCTGGGCCAGACCAAAAGCCTCTACAGTAACAATCTCCGAGTAAACAATCTCCATGGCCACTGCAGTCTGGAGGCGCACATTCAGGTTCATGAACACACACGACCGTGGAAACAGCCCGAGGGCAGCGCCACATAGGATCAGATGAGCTGTTGAAGAAAATAATTGACTTGGAAGATGATTGTAACTAATTGACAGAAACAAGACATTAACATTCACTGCAATTTAATTTAGGTGTGCACAAATTGATTAAACTATAATATTTGGAGTTTATAATTTAGAAAAACTTAAGATTATTTTCTGTTGCACGCTTGCACTTACCAATTCCTACAGAGTAACTTGGCCTCCAGAGTTTTCTGTGGTCGAGAATTCCACAGGTTCACACCACCATGTTATAATGGTGCCTCCTTTGGAACCAGAAATTATATAGCAGGTAGACAAATGGTGAATCTGAACAGGAATGCTTTATTGATGATGCACTGAAATTGTGCCACTTGCTTTGGTACATCTGATTCGCACTATATTTATGACTAAAGTGGAGTCACAGGTAGATAGGATAGTGAAGGTGGCATTTGGTATACCTTCCTTTATTGGTCAGAGCATATCTGGAAGGAAGTTGTGAAACTTGAAAAGGGTTCAGAGAAGATTTACAAGGATATTGCCAAACGGCCAGGGTTTGAACTATAGAGAGGCTGAATAGGCTGGGGCTATTTTCCCTGGACCGTCATAGGCTGAGGGGTGACCTTATCGAGGTTTTTAAAATCACGTGGGGCGTGGATAGGGTAAATACACTAGGTCTTTTCCCTGGGTTGGGGGAGTCCAGAACGAGAGGGCATAGATTTAATGTGAGAGGGGAACGATTTAAAAGTGACCATAAGGGGCAACCTTTTCATGCAGAGGGTGGAACGTGTTTAGAACGAGCTATCAGAGGAAGTGGTGGAGATTGTTACAATTACAACATTTAAAAGGCATCTGGATAGGTATGTGAATTGTAAGGGTTTAGAGGGATATGGGCCAAGTGCTGGCAAATGGGACTAGATTAATTTAGGATAAATGGTCGGCATGGATGAGTTGGACTGAAGAGTCTGTTTCCTGCACTACTTTGCTGTGATTCCAAAAATCAAATGTCCTTTCTTTATTGAAGATTATGAGGTATTATTCTCTACTGCATTCCATCACCACAAACCAACCTCTCACAAAGCATAATTTGTAATTTTTTAGTTTCCTTATCAGATGGCCTGGATGAGCTGACCCCTTAAACAATATTGTGGATACCTTCATCCTCCACATTATCATCTCATCAGGCACCATGATGGGTATTTCTTATACATAGCACCATGACTATTGTCATATTTTATGTACTTTGGGCTACATTTCTATTCATCTTCACAGATCAACCCTGCAGACCCTGTTTACATAACAATGGAGACAAGGGATCCTGGAGGCCTGAGTGACAGTGATCAGGATGCTACTCTACATGTAATTAAATGCACACCTTTTAAAAATAGATTATCTTTAGTGTTAGCTTCTATAGTCAACATTGTTGCTTTGCCTTGAGGCAGACAGTAAAGTGGTGATCAGGCATTAGATTCTTTACTTATCTATGTAAACAGCCTCATGACTGAGACAATGGTTGACTTTTGCGTAGCTTACACAAAACGATAATTGGGAGTGTTTGCTTGCCGTCAGTCCTGTTCCCAACTTAGGCCTCGTAGATCTGAAAAATTGTCTCAAATTTTAGATCATGACATTAAGTTAAAAGGAAGCAGGAGAAATCTGGCAAGGCATAGAAATATGGAGGACCAATCACATGTAGATACTAGTTGTAGACTTTCTACCTATTGACAGGGGATTCCAATCCTAAAACCCACCCCCTCTTTCTTCACCCTGATCTACAGAGACTGATGTATTGCATCATCAGCGCCTGTCGACAAAGAAGATGGCAGTAACAAAAACAAACTGCATGAAAAGCTCTGCAGGTCTGGCAGCATCTCAGAGTCATAGAGATGTACAGCACGGAAACAGACCCTTCGGTCCAACCCGACCAGATATCCCAACCCAATCTAGTCCCACCTGCCAGACCCGGCCCATATCCCTCCAAACCCTTCCTATTCATATAGCCATCCAGATGCCTTTAAAATGTTGCAACTGTACCAGCCTCCACCACTTCCTCTGGCAGCTCATTCCATACATGTACCACCCTCTGCGTAAAAAGGTTGCCCTTACATCTCTTTTATATCTTTCCCCTCTCACCCTAAACCTATGCCCTCTAGTTCTGGACTCCCCCACCTCAGGGAAAAGACTTTGTCTCTTAATCCTATCCATGCCTCTCATGATTTTGTAAACCTCTAAGGTCATCCCTCAGCCTCTGACGCTTCAGGGAAAACAGCCCTAACCCATTCAACCTCTCCCTGTAGCTCAAATCCTCCAACCTTTGTAACAGCCTTGTAAACCTTTTCTGAATCCTTTCAAGTTTCACAATATCTTTCCAATAAGAAGGAGATCAGAATTGCACGCAATATGCCAAGTGTCCTTATAGCCGTAACATGACCTCCCATCTCCTGTAGTCAATACTCTAACCAATAAAGGAAAGCATACCAAATGCTGCCTTCACTATGCTATCTACCTGCGACTCCACCTTCAAGGAGCTATGAACCTGCTCTCCAAGGTCTCTTTTATCAGCAACATTCCCTAGGACCAGGACCATTAAGTATCCACTCCACCCCCCCCCCCCCCCCCCCCCCATTGTACTCTTATGCTACTTTCTCCTCACCCCCACCCTTCTCTCACATATCTCTCCACCCTTCAGGCTCTCTGCCTGTATTCCTGATGAAGTGTTTTTGCCTGAAACGTTGATTTTACTGCTCCTCGGATGCTGCCTGAACTGCTGTGCTCTTCCAGGACCACTAATCCAGAATCTGGTTTCCAGCATCTGCAATCATTGTTTTTACCCATTAAATATACAAGTCCTGCTAACATTTGCTTTCCTAAAACGCAGCACCTCACATTTATTTAAATTAAACTCCACCTACCACTTCTCAGCCCACTGGCCCATCTAATCAAGATCCCGTTTGCAATCTGAGATAACCTTCTTCGCTGTCCACTACACCTCCAATTTTGGTGCCATCTGCAAACTTACTAACTATACCTCTTATGCTCACATCCAAGTCATTTATATAAATGACAAAAACTAGTGGACCCAGCACCGATCCTTGTGGCACTCCACTGGTGACAGGCCTGCATCTGAAAAACAACCCTCCACCACCAACCTCTGTCTTCTATCTTTGAGCCAGTTCTGTATCCAAATGGCTAGTTCTCCCTGTATTCCATGAGATCTAACCTTGCTAACCGGTCTCCCATGGGGAATCTTGTTGAACGCCTTACTGAAATCCATATAGATCTCATCTACTGCTCTGCCCTCATCAATCCTCTGTTACTTTTTCAAAAAACTCAATCAAGTTTGTGAGACATGATTTCCCACACACAAAGCCATTTTGACTACCCCAAATCAGTCCTTGCCTTTCCAAATACATGTACATCCTGTCCGTCAGGATTCATTCCAACAACTTGCCCACCATTGACATCAGGCTCACCAGTCTATAGTTCCCTGGCTTGTCCTTATCATCTTTCTTAAACAGCGGCATCACATTAGCCAACCTCCCATCTTCCGGCACCTCACCTGTGACTATTGATGATACAAATATCTCAGCAAGGGGCCCAGCAATCACTTCCCTAGCTTCCCAGACTTCTAGGGTACACCTGATCAGGTCATGGGGATTTATCTACCCGCTTCAAGACATCCAGCACTTCCTCCTCTGTAATATGAACATTTTTCAAGATGTCACCATCTATTTCCCCACATTCTATATCTTCCATATCTTTTTCCACAGTAAATGCTGGTGCAAAATACTTGTTTCGTATCTCTCCCCATCTCCTGCGGCTCCACACAAAGGTCACCTTGCTGATCTTTGAGGGGTCTTATTCTCTCCATAGTTACCTTTTTGTCCTTAATATATTTATAAAAACCCTTTGGATTCTCCTCAACTCTATTTACCAAAGCTATCTCATGTCCCCTTTATGCCCTCCTGATTTCCCCCTTAAATATACTCCTACTGCCCTTATACTCTTCCAAGGATTTCTCAATCTATCCTGTCTATACCTGACATATGCTTCCTTCTTTTTCCTAACCAAACTTTCAACTTCTTCAGTCATCCAGCATTCCCTATACCTACCAGCCTTTCCTTTCACCCTAACAGGAATATACTTTCTCTGGATTCTCGTTATCTTATTTCTGAAGGCTTCCCATTTTCCAGCCGTCCCTTTACCTGTGAACATCCGCCCCCAGCTTTTGAAAGTCCTTGCCTAGTACCATCAAAATTGGCCTTCCTCCAATTTAGAACTTTAACTTTTAGATCTGGTCTATTATTTTCCATCACTATTTTAAAACTAATAGAATAATGGTCGCTGGCCCCAAAGTGCTCCCCCACTGACACCTCAGTCATCTGCCCTGCCTTATTTCCTAAGTGTAGGTCAAGTTTTGCATGTTCTCTAGTAGGTACACCTGTGGAGAAAATTCAGAGTTAACGTTTCAGGTTGAGTCACCCTTCGTCAGAACTGTGTTCACCCAGAAACATTAACTGTAATTTCTCTCCACAGATGTTGCAGACCTGCTAAGCATTTCCAGCAATTTGTTTTTGTTGCAATTTTCACTGACGACAGATGTTGATGATACATTATATCAGCCTCTGTTTTTATTGTTTTTGTTTCTGATTCCCAGCATCCACATTTCTTTCAGTTTTTAAAAAAAAGGGTACATTGGTTAAAAGCCTTAAGTTGTTAAACTCTGGTTCAAGTAAAGAAGGCTATAAAATTCTGGTACTAAAAATGCTGTTCCTTGAGTTTTCACTAGAACAGTGTAGGAGATCAATATCAGAAAGATCAGGGTGGGAAGGGAATAAAGTAATTAACACTACAGATCCTCACTGCATCATCTATTTTTAAGATCAGTACAACGGGCATGGAACATTCACTGGTGGTTACTCATTTCAGTGCTCCCAGTCTTACCAGCCATTCCAGGTCCACCTCCGCTTTGGGCCAGATGACAGATGGTGTGATGTGCCTTCAGACCTCTACGAGATGCCTCTAGCTTCAGGTGTAATTTAGTTTCAACTTGTTTAAATCCCCCCAGGGTTCCTCTGAAGATATCTTTGTACTTGTCCAGGATCACTTGAAAACTTGCATTTGAGTCTGCCAGCCTATTAGCCACCCCCAGTTTAACCAAGAGTGTCCAAATAATGCCTTTTACTCTTTGGTAACAATTCTGCACATTGGTCCCTTAATGGTACTTTCACTAGTGGCACCACTTGTTCCATGTGTGTCCGAAGTATAATCTTGGCAGGCTTCAAATGGTAGTGCCTTCAACTTCTCTCTATAGACAGATTCAGGAATCAGGGACACTGCTGTATCCATACAAACTTCAATTTTTACTAATGTACACCCCCCCCCCGCCCCCCCCAAGTCTAGTGGCTCGAGTTCCCTCAGTGAATGCTCCCAACGTAGTATGCTGCCTCACTGGCTACACTAGCATACTGTTCTTCCCTGGCGTCACCCATAGCCCAGGTCCCCTTGTGATTTCTCAGTGATGACTTTGGTAGATCCTGGTACGTACTCTCTTTAGCCATTGGTAAGAGACTCCCATGACTGCCGCTCTTGGCCCACTGCTCAGTGAATACCTTCTTTCCTGGCGTTGAGCACTTCCATCAACATTATCTCCTTTATCCTGTGTCACTTTTGAAGGTAGGGAGACATCTCCTTGGAGAGAAAGAAGGCTTTTGCACTAAGTTCATGAACTGAATCTCATCTTTATGCTAGTGCTTCCTTGGAAACCAGGAATTATAAACAAATGACGAATCTGAAAAGAAACACTTTATCGCCAATGGTCACACCTCCATAACCAGTTCGAGACTGGACCCAAACTCTGTCCCCACAGGGTCACCTGACCAGCTCTCTTAAAAGGGCAGCACCCCCGACTACATAGATAACAAGTCCGAATGAAGAAATTTCTCATTTCAGTTCAAAATGGCATAGCCCACATTCTGAGCTGACCACCTCATTATTCTGGATTGTCAGCCAGTGGAAACATCATTATTGCATCCAGACTGTCCAGCCCTATCAGAATGTCATAACTTTCAGAGTCAGAATCAGAATCAGAAAGCATGGAAACAGACTCTTTGGTCCATCTAGTCCATGCCAATCTTGTTCCCAAACAGAACTCGGGCCAGTTGCCAGCGTTTGGCCCATTTCCCTCCAAATCTTTTCTATTCATGTACTTATCCAAAGTTAGTTGAGAACTCACTTGGAATTGGCTTGTGAATTCTGCCCGCCATGGATATGGAAATTAATTAGCATTCAGTTTCTAAGAAAATAAGAGAAATAAGTGGGGGTATGAATTGAAATGGAGAGAGGGGAGTGAAGGACTGCATCAGGTTCAACTGCTTTCGTCACAATTGGGACAAAGGCTCAGAACTGAGGGCTGCCTTCTAACCAGGCTGCCTCAGCACTCCTTCCCCTATTAGCTTAAGATCTGCTTTTGGGGTTGGCACCCCTCTCATTTTAAACAGCAGTGAGATTTTGGGAAATTTCCCAACTCAAGCTTTGGGAAATAGCAGGCTTATAATTGGTCTTTAGACTTCCTACAGTTTGGAAACAGGCCCTTCGGCCCAACAGATCTACACCGACCCTATGATGAGTAACCCATCCAGACCCATTTCCCTCTGACTAATGCACCTAACACTATGGGCAATTTAGCATGGCCAATTCACCTGACCTGCACATCTTTGGACCGTGGGAGGAAACTGGAGCAGTCGGAGAAAACCTGCACAGACACAGGGAGAATGTGCAAACTCCACAGACAGTCACCCAAGGCTGGAATTGAACCTGGCTTCCTGGCGCTGTGAGGCAGCAGTGCTAATCACTGAGCCACCGTGCTGCCCCACATGGTCTTGTCGGACACCATGTGATGAAGCTTACTGCAGCCTGAAGTCTAAAGCATTGCTTGATGGAGGCTACTTTCCTACATATTTTCTGAACTTTTGATTGTGAAGATCAATAAACAGGACTAAAATTGCAGACAACTAGTTTGTGGACACAATTGCTAGCAACTTAAATTGAGTCATTAAACACATTCAAGTACAGTGCCTAATGCTCAACGAAGAGCATTTAAACTTAATAACCTGCTACTTTGGGACTCATGAAAAAAGAATGATGATTTCAAGGCAGGGATGAGGCAATGGAAGAGAAGAACAGACAGTGCAAAGTTAATTTCTGTTGGAGAAGGCGAAAAAGTAAATTATTAGGAGCCAAACGTGAGCGAACAAGGGTGGTAATGGATGTGGCAAAAAAAAAGAGGGAAGTAAAAATAAATAATTGAAGAGTAGATTAGATTAGATTCCCTAGTGTGGAAACAGGCCCTTCAGCCCAACAAGTCAACGTCAACCCTCCGAAGAGTAACCCACCCAGACCCATTTCCCTCTCACTATTGCATCTTACACGATGGCCAATTTAGCATGGCCAATTCATCTGACCTGCACATCTTTGGACTGTAGAAGTACACCGAAGCACCTGGAGGAAACCCACGCAGACACGGGGAGAATGTGGAAACTCCACACAGACAGTCACCAGAGGTTGGAATTGAACCTGGGTCCATGGTGCTGTGAGGCAGCAATGCTAACCACTGAGCCACCGTGCCACTCTAATTGAGTAAATTGAGTGAAGTATCAAAGATATTAACAATTAAATAAAGAAGCCAGTGAAGGTATATTCTAAAGAGAGAATGGCTGAATGAGATGGCAGGTTTGTCTACATAAGTCACAATCACTTATGATTTATGAAGAACATTGAAACAGCTAGACAAGATACATGCACATTCTCACTATATGGTGTAAATTTTACTTTGGCTAATTTTTCTTCTCTTGCTGAGCATTTGGAAATTAAACTCCTGATACAGAAAGCTGCTCTCTTGGTTCCTGTTTTAATGGCACATTTCCAATATCCACTTTTTCATGGGAATCAAACCACTGAGTGAATTCTAACAGACTTAAAAAAGATACAGTACCAGAAAATAATTATTATTGATCAGTCAGCATCATCAATTACTTCAGGTCTTCCCAAATATAGTCATAAGTTGAAGAAAAATAATTATTTCACTGATCAGAGTGTAAGCATTTTCAGTAACTTTGGTCCATTGTCAGATAAAATTATTTAAACATTTACATGATCAACATAATCCAAATAAAACAAAGCAAATAAAAACAAACTGCTACAGAAACACAGCAAGTCTGGCAGCATCTGTGGACAGAAACCATAATCAAAATTTCAGGTCCAGTGACACTATCCAAATCATATTCTACACAATCAAGTTCAACATTAGTTATATTACTTTACATACTTAGCAATTTACATACCAGTGATCTGATGGATAATTTGCAAGAGATCCATTGAGTACCAAAGTAGCTGACCCTCCTCCATCCAAATTAATGGCATTAATAACTCCATGGTCCTTTAAAAACCTTGCAACGTCCCACAAACTCAGTCTGTAATGAAATTTTACTTCTATTAATTCAAACTTTTTTTATTGTACTATCAAATTTAATACAAATCATTATGTACAGAATTATCAGCAACGTAAAATTCAAAAGAGCAAAGGCCTGGGACAAATCAGCATCACCCTTTTTCATGATGGAATCTAGGCATATTTAATTAAGCTTGCCAAATAGAACGACTGCCTTCGTCCATGCTATACATGATGCTAAACATTTATCATCAGATTTCAGTCAGATTTCAAGGTTTGTGTTAAAAAAAGACGGATAAGGAATTGATCCTGTTTATTAGAAATCATGTATTTGAATAAATAATTTCATGTTCTGTATTTTACATCTCACTGAGGTAAAGTGCTAGAAATCAAGCTCCATCCACTATTCCAGGAGTTATCAATAAAGTTGAAGATTTTTTAAAGAAGTGTACAGAACCCCTCCTCGTTTACCTAACTTTCAGACCCAGGTTGACAAAAAGCATTGGCCACGATTCTTACTTAAAAAAGCTATTTATTATAAATTGACTGTAGCTACAGGCAAGCAATTAAGAACTATCAGTATTTAACTCTATGAGATAAAACTTTTGAGCCATTATAAATTTGCCTTTACACATTCAAACAAACAGGAAGAAATGGGTACAATGGCAGACGGAAAGACTGGCAACGCAACTCAATGGTTCCTTTTGCAGGCTTTGCTGAGACGATTCTTGTGCTAATCAGAATGCTGCTTCTCAATCTTATTTCTCTGAATATTTAACTTATTTGAAGTGGTTCACATTTATAACAAGTCTCTAACTTATTTCTTAAAAGTTACAGCTTACAGAAACTGTTGAAAGAAAAATAAACTGGTTTTGTTCGAGTTTTAAATTTTATTTTACTACAGGGAACTGAGACAATGTCTGACCTAGTAGAGGTCTGATGGCTTCTCCTGCTCTTGTTCGCCGACCCAAAGCTGTCCATTTAGCTGGCGACCAAGCACACGGTTGTTGTTGGCAGGCAGAAGACCTTTGTCAACTATAACTGGTCATTAGCTCACAGACCAGTCAGCTACTTGCTGCCACTAGATTCTCCATTTGCACACATCACTTGGTTCCAGTTCACCTGCAAATCATCTGCTTGAACCAGCAGCTAGCAAACTGTACTTCTATCAAGTGTCAAGTATTTTGCTTTCAAAAAAATGCAGCAATTCCTCAATAATTCTTGGTTTTTAAACAGTTCTTACCCCATTTCAGTCCACTGTTTCAAAAAAGACAAAAATAAGAAGTCTTTACAACGATTAAAATATTTTTTGGAAAAGCTGTAAGTTATATTTATAAAAGGCAGCGAGGAATTAAGGGAACAGTGGCTTGGAAAAGCAGAATTTAAATCCTCTGGATCAAGGTGTTTACACAGTGTGCCACAAACATCAGTCACCTCGCCCTCATTTTCTATTTACATGCTTAAACATTCAAAGTGGCATTTTTGACCAAAGTAGCAGTTTTATTTAATGCTTCATTCCCCAAATTCAGCTGTGCAAGCTTCAAACAGAAGCAGTAAAGCTGCAGTGAACAAGAATGCAGAAGATGAATACCAGCTGAAGTCAGGAAAGTATGTGTGAAGTACCAGCCACCAAAGAAATGGTAAAAAGTATCAACCACTGCTTGTTTACATTAAAATCAGATTGCTAATCAATGATTACTTTTATTTTTATTTTGGTTGTCAATTAGAAATACTGTATTCATTGAGATCCCTTCAATTTACTAAAGTTTAATTTATTTAATTTGTGAGAAATTTAAATTTAGCTTAAGTCTTGCTGGCATCTCTTGCATGTATCATATATACTTAAAACCTTAAAGATTTATAACTGTAAAGTTAAACAGGTGAATGAATACTTCTTTTCTAAAGGGCAAAATGGAACCACTTAACCGTGGCAAAGTCATGTTTATACCGCAAAACAGTTTTTATAGGGTTTCAAAGTGGAATATTGTTGAACATAGTGCATAATAATTACTGGATGAGATAGGATTAAATATACACAAGAATGACCTATTAGACAGCTGTGTGACAAGGTTATAGAGTCATAGGGATGTACAGCACGGAAACAGACCCTTCGGTCCAACTCGTCCATGCCAATCAGATATCCAACCGTCCATGCTGACCAGATATCCAAACCCAATCTAGTCCCACCTGCCAGCACCCAGCCCAAATCCCTCCAAACCCTTCCTATTCATATAACCATCCAAATGCCGCTTAAATGTTGTGATTGTACCAGCCACCATTTCCTCTGGCAGCTCGTTCCATACACGTACCACCCTCTGCATAAAAAGGTTGCCCTTACGTCTCTTTTATATCTTTTCCCTCTCACCCTAAACCTATGCCCTCTAGTTCTGGACTCCCCGACCCCATGAAAAAGACTTTGTCTATTTACCGTATCCATGCCCCTCATAATTTTGTAAACCTCTATAAGGTCACCCCTGCCTTCTTCATTATCCTATCGACCTGCGACTCCACTTTCAAGGAGGTATGAACCTGCACTCCAAAGTCTCTCTGTTCAGCAAAACTCCCTAAGACCTTACCATTAAGCGTATAAGTCCTGCTAAGATTTGCTTTCCCAATGCAGTACCTCGCATTTATCGGAGTTAAACTTCATCTGCATGGACCAGACTTTGATTTTAAAAACGTGTCAAGCAAGCCAATACCTAAAGCTGCAAGATGATATCTTTAAACTTCTAATACATTGACTAGAACACCCAAACTCTTGCCTTTACGAGGTGCTTATAAGGGAACCATGTAGGCCACATCTAAATTAAAAATCAATATTTCTGCCGATTCGCTTATGTTTGGATGCTGAGCAATCTTTAGTGGACAAATCACAAATGAGATTTTGTTCCAAACCAGCTCTTGTACTAAACCAAATAAAACGAAAAAAAAAAGCGAGAGAAACAAACAGATTGAATTGAGTTGTTTGGACAAGTTTTGTAAAACGTGGAATACAATTTGAACACGCTACCTTTAGAAAATTTATGACTACATTAAACTGACTACTTACTTTTCCATGTTTGGAAGTACCCCATTTTTGTGAATATTTGTTGCCTTTCTCAAGCTTCTGACTGACATTTCTGTAGCCAAGAAAAGGATTCATTGTTTTGAATATTTCTGAAGCCCACTGGTAGATTCGAAATAACTTACGATTCCCTCCCCAACAAAGAGTTGCTAAAATCAAAGCTGCAGAACCTTGGTCAGTATCTCCTCTCCATTGCATTTCAGTTCAGAGCGTAAACTGAAGGAACAATATTCTTTTCTGAGGGTCGGAGTGAAGGGAAAGACAGAACTTTAACATACCTTGAAATGTGGAAATGCTAATGAGTAAAGCCTGTCCTTTAAGAGGTAGGAAATCAGACACCAAAGTCAACAATGGGATATTAATTCATAACTTCAACAATGAATCTTAGAAATGAAGATACCAGTCTCATTTCTTTTTTCATGCTTTTCATAAAGGAAATATGAAATACGTTTCACATTCGGATTACAAGAATCAAAATCATAGCAATGGTTATTATGTAAACACTAGAATTTGGAGAGGCCAGCAATTTGGCCCATCAAGCCTGCTCCTTTATTCAACATCATAGTCAGCCTGATTGTAGTCTCACCTCCTGGCAACCCAACATAACCTTTGACTTATAGAGTCATAGAGATGTACAGCATGGAAACAGACCCTTCGGGTCTAACCTGTCCATGCCAACCAGATATCCCAACCCAATCTAGTCCCACCTGCCAGCACCTGGCCCATATCCCTCCAAACCCTTCTTATTCATATAGCCATCCAAATGCCTCTTAAATGTTGCAATTGTACCAGCCTCCACCACTTCCTCTGGCAGCTCATTCCATACACGTACCACCCTCTGTGTGAAAAAGTTGCTCCGTGGGTCTCTTTTATATCTTTCCCCTCTCACCCTAAATCTAAGCCCTCTAGTTCTGGACTCCCTGACCCCAGGGAAAAGACTTTGCCTATTTATCCTATCCATGCTCCTCATAATTTTGTAAATCTCTATAAGGTCACCCTTCAGCCTCCAACGCTCCAGGGAAAACAGCCCCAGCCTGTTCAGCCTCTCCCTATAGTTCAAATTCTCCAACCCTGGCAACATCCTTGTAAATCTTTTCTGAACCCTTTCAAGTTTCACGACATATTTCCGATAGGAAGGAGACCAGAATTGCACACGATATTCCAACAGTGGCCTAACCAATGTCCTGTACAGCCGCAACATGACCTCCCAACTCTTGTACTCTATACTCTGACAATAAAGGAAAGCATACCAAATGCCTTCTTCACTATCCTGTCTACCTGCGACTTCACTATGAAGGAGCTATGAACCTGCACTCCAAGGTCTCTTTGTTCAGCAACACTCCCTGGACCATACCATTAAGTGTATACGTCCTGCTAAGTTTTGCTTTCCCAAAATGCAGCACCTCGCATTTATCTGAATTAAACTCCATCTGCCACTTCTCAGCCCATTTGCTCATCTGGTCAAGATCCCTTCCTTGATCCAAAATCTAACTCAGTGTTGAATATATTTATGGAACCAAATAAACCTGTAGTGTATTATTAATTGAATCAAGATTACTTTTTGATCTTCTATTGGAATACATTTACATACAAGATTTGAACAATGCCAAGAAAATCTAATATTTCAAAAAGTGAAGAAATTTCTAATAATTAGTTAATCTATTCATCTTGATTACAAATGTAATTTATATATCTGCATTAGGACAAGAGAATCATTAATCTGAAGATTTTATCTTACCCTCTGAGGTCAGTTTGTCCATCGATTTGCAACAAAACAAGCCTCCCATATTTATCATGTCCTATAGAAGTTCGGGCAGACACCACATTAACAAATCTTTCAAAAGATCCTATTTAAAATAGAAGGCTTAGTAACTACTTTGCTTTATATTACATAATTGCAAACTACATAAATTAATGTATTTTACTGTATAATGGCCTAAGATACACAGGACAGTATTGGACAAATTTACATCAGATCAAAGGACAACATCATTGAGCAGGTGATCAAAGGTTTGCTTGTAGAGCCAACTTAAAAGCATCTTACAGCAAGGAAAAAAGTTAGAAAACGTAGATGGTGAGTTTCAGAGTTTAGGACTCAGGCAACTACAGAAACAACCATCAGCAGTAGGGTGAAGTAAATGGCCAGAAATAGAGGAACAGGGTTCTCAGTGCCAGCATTACTTTTGCATTTCTAGATCTGCATTGTGTTACAAATTCAATGTCTGCAGACTATTATTTTGCATGAGATTCAACAGTTACGACCTCCCAAAGTGAACTTCAAGCAAGGAATTCGGGACCAATTCTTCAATCTCAAAAGGTGGATGTGTCAAAAAAATCAGTGTTCCTACCACTGGTCTAGTTGAGATGAGTCAACTTAATTGAAAACCCGAGACCTTCTAATCTGCATCATTCAGCCATTGGAAGAACTCATTAACTCAAGTTATTCGACAAATTATAAAATATTCAGGAATATTTTAGGATAATAGTTGAAGGATGTTTCAATATTTTAAATTTTTTATTGCATGTTTTATTTTTCTTTACTACTTTCACATTATGATGACAACAGTACTGGGGAAGGGGAGTGGCAATGCCAGGAACGAAATCCAGAATTGACCCACAACCACTGTTGAAGTCACTCTCCATTCATGGAGGATCAATATTGGTTTTCCCCTTGAACTGGTCACCTTGTATGCATCAAGGCAATTTGCAAGACAAAGCTTTGACAAAGTTATCTTTTGAAAGCAATATTTAAATTAATCATTGTATTCATTTCAAACAAGGAAACATTGCCAACAAACATTACTGAATCATCAAGAGTATATATACTTTATACAAAGAAAGAGTGCCAAAAACATCAAAATACAAAGGTTCCTGCAAGAACACATGCTTTAAATACTGATGTTGATCCATCATATGCAAAATACAACTTACATTAATATCGAAGTTCATATAAAAACAAATTATTTACTGGGGGAACGTGATGTTAAGAATAAGGATAAAGGAGGTTTGAGATTTTAGAATAGGGAACAAATGGATGGGCAAAGAGGACAGTTTTAAAAAGATTTCTAAAAGCAGAAAAAGATGGATGGCAGCCATTCAAGGCAGGAGCTCACTACCACAGAATAACGAGGGATGGGTAATAAATGGTGGCCCAGCTAGCAATGCCTGTATTTGGTGAGTAATTAAAGTAAAATGGAGCAAAGCAGAGGGGGAAAAAGATAAGGGTGAGTTTATTGCCAACGCCTAACTGCACATGAGACGGTAGTGGTGGTGAGCTGCCTTCTTGAATTGCTTCATTCCAGTTACTGCCAGTAGAGAGGGAATTCCAGACTTTGACCCATGACAATGATGGAACAGCAATATGGTGAGTAGCTTGGAGGGGAACATCAATGTAGTGGTGTTCCTATGTATTTGTTGCCCTTGTCCTAATAGAAGGAGTCTAGATTAGAGTGGTGCTGGAAAAGCACAGCATCCGAGGAGCAGGAAAATCGACGTTTCGGGCAAAAGCCCTTCATCAGGAATGGAGGCAGGGAGCCTACAGTGTGGAGAGATAAATGGTAGGGGATATGGCCATCGGTTTGTAAGGTGCTATCTAAGCAATTGCCAAAGGTGGAATTGGCAGAACAAAGGACGAGTGGTCTGTTACAAAATTACAGAAACCAGGTGGAGTTTTATAACTAGATTAGATGGAATATGATATACATAGAAACAGGCCATTTGCCCAGTTCGTGCATGCCCCACTTGACCCTCCTCCCATCTTTCCGCAAATTTCTACCAACATAAGCCATTATAAATGGTTAAAATATAACTGAATAAACCCTTCTACATGTTCACTTGAATAAATCAATATTTGCTTCAGCTACTCTTTACTGGCAAGTTTGACATTTGCACCAATCTGGGTCATGTGTTAGGCATTTAGTCTTGAGGTCCGAGTATTTGACTGAATTGAATTGAATTTGGATTTGATGTAGAAATTTAACAGATTCTTTTCTTTGGTACAACATTTAGAAAACTCTAAGATATGCACATGAATAGGAAAGGTATGGAGGGAGGTGGGCCAGGTACAGGCAGGTGGAGGTAGTTTAGTTTCAAACGTTCAGCATGGACTGACTGGATTGAAGGATTTGTTTCCATGCTGTATGACTTTATGATTATGACTATAATAAGATTTTTCTACATTTCCTATTTATTTCTGGTGTCTCTTTTAGGTTAATAGCCTCTGTACATTTGCTCTTCCCACAAGTGTAAAGACCTCTCTCTTTTAAAAAAAATTCAATTAAAATTCTTTTTAATTTTGAAGACCCCTACATGGTCACCGCTAAGCCTACTTTCATGAAAGAATCCCCAAGTTGTTCTTCCTCTGATACATGACTTCCACAGTTTTGATTTTATTCTTGTCAATATTGTTAGCATCCTCTCCAGTACCACCACCTTCTAAACAGAAAGAACCATCACAGGCTCCTACTTATTCCATGTTGATTCCAACCAAAATTTTGTCCTGCGCACTTTGGATCCAAATACAGATACAAACAAGTGTCCTCGAAACTCAGTTTAGCAACTCACTGTTTGTCAGATGCGAAGTCGTCAATCAGTTGAACTCCACTCACTTCCTCCAAATGAAAAAGGTATTCTTATGGGCCCTTGTATGACCCAGTTATTGTGGGAGGTAAAGAACATTTCATTGTACCATTCCTGCACACTCATTAAGTTGCATTTTAACAGTATTTGATTGCAATGAAGGCCAATTTGTGCATTCTTCCTGAACCGGATATAGGTGAGTTTGTTTCTAACTTCATCTTTTTTCCACATTTACATGGTTAACTGCAGAATGTTCCATTTGCAAAAACATACTATCAACAAGTATTCATTACAAGCCTACTGACTCCCATAGCAATCGTGACTGTGCTATCCGGCATTCTGTTTTGAAAGGATGTTATTCTTAGCCTGAATTTCTTTAAAATACTTTCAGATAATGTAACCTTACATACTAACACAAGCCAAAATGTATTTCTTGTTCCTCAAAAAAGGATTCAAATCATCAGCCAACCCCTCTTGACTCAGCATGGTTGCTGGAGCTCATGAAAATACTACTTCTATTTCATGTACCTGCACTCACCACTTTCTCCACACCTTCTATCCAACCAGACTTCATGCTCAATGAACTATTTTCACCATCTTGTTAGAGAAATTGATGGGATTGAAGGCTGATAATCTACATTCCAGACTGCTCAAGAAAATGGCTCTAGAAATGATGGCTGTATTGATAGTCATCTTCCAAGATTCTTTAGACTCTGGAACAGTTCCTACAGAGTGGAAATGTAATCCTAATTTACAAGGGAAGGTAGAAAGAAAACAGAGAAACTGTGGAGCAGTGAGTCCGATGTCAGTAGTGGGCAAGATGCTAAAGTCCATCAAGGATTTTATAGCAGAGCACTTAGAAAACAATGGCAAAATCAGACAAAGTCGGCATGAATTTACAGAAGGGAAATCATGCTTGACAAATTACTGGAACTCTTCCAGCGTGTAACTAGAAGAATTGATCAGGGGAGCCAGTAGATGTAGTTTATTTGGACTTTCAATAAGCTTTTGACAAAATGCCACATAAAAGATTATGATGCAAAGTACATAGGTTTAGAGGTAATGTATTGAGATGGATAGAAAATTCATTAACAAACAGGGAAGAGTGTCAGTATAAATGCATCTTTTCCGAACAGCAGCTAGTGGGATACTGCAGGGATCAGTCTTAGAACCTCAGCTATTACAATATATTAATGATTTAGATGAGAGAATTAAATATCCAAAACTTTCAGATGACACAAAGCTAGGTCAAAGGGTGAGCTGCAGAGAGGATTTTTATTTTCTTTATGCATGGGATGAGGGAGTGACTGGCTAAGCAGCATTTATTATCCATCCCTAATTGTCCAGAGGCGAATAAAGAGTCAACCACATTGCTGTGGGTCTGCAATCACATGTAGGTGAGACAAGATAGGGATGGCAGTTTCCTTCCCTAAAGGACATTAGTGAATCAGATATATGTTTTCAACAATCAACAATGGAAGCATGGTCATCATTAACCTCTTAATTCCACATTTTAAAAAGAATTGAATTCAACTTCCTTCGTTTGCCATGACAGGATTAGAACCAGGGTCCCTAGAACATGACCTGGGTCTCTGGAATAAAAGTCCAGCAATAATACCACAAGGCCATCAGGCTGAGTGTGTGGACAAATGCATGGCAAATGCAGTATCATGTGAATAAGGTGAGAATTTTGCTATTTTTATGGTTCTATGTAAGATGCAGTGCACAAATTCACCTCAGCTCCTGAGGTTACACCTTTCACACCCTTTCTTATGCAAAATGTCCATATTACAGAGGAGGAAGTGCTGGATGCCTTGAATTGCATAAAAGTGGATAAATCCCCAGGACCTGATCAGGTGAACCCTAGAACTCTGTGGGAAGCTAGGGAGGCGATTGCTAGGCCTCTTGCGGAGATATTTGTATCATTGATAGTCACAGGTGATGTGTCAGAAGACTGGAGGTTGGCTAACATGGTGCCACTGTTTAAGAAAGGTGGTAAGGACAAGCCAGGGAACTATAGACCGGTGAGCCTGATGTCAATGATGGGCAAGTTGTTGGAGGGAATCCGGAGGGACAGGATGTACACGTATGTGGAAAGGCAAGGACTGCTTAGGGATAGTCTACATGGTTTTGCACGTGGGAAATCATGTCTCACAAACTTGATTGAGTTTTTTGAATAAGTAACAAAGAGGATTGATGAGGGCAGAGCAGTAGATGTGATTTATATGGACTGCAGTAAGGCGTTCAACAAGGTTCCCCATGGGAGACTGATTAGCAAGGTTAGATCTCACGGAATAGAGGTGCTGCATTTTGGGAAAGCAAATCTTAGCAGGATGTATACACTTAATGATAAGGTCCTAGGAAGCTTTACTGAACAAAGAGACTTGAATTGCAGGTTCATAGCTCCTTCAAAGTGGAGTCACAGGTAGATAGGATAGTGAAGGCGACGTTTGGTATGCTTTCTTTTATTGGTCAGAGTATTGAGTACAGGAGTTGGGAGGTCATGTTGTGGCTGTACAGGACATTGGTTAGGCCACTGTTGGAATATTGCATGCAATTCCGGTCTCCTTCCTATCGGAAAGATGTTGTGAAACTTGAAAAGGTTCAGAAAAGACTTACAAGGATGTTGCCAGGGTTGGAGGATTTGAGCTATAGGGAGAGGCTGAACAGGCTGGGGCTGTTGTCCCTGCAGCGTCGGAGGCTGAGGGGTGACCTTATAGACGTTTACAAAATTATGAGGGGCATGGATACGGTAAATAGACAAAGTCTTTTCCCTGGGGTCGGGGAGTCCAAAACTAGAGGGCATAGGTTTAGGGTGAGAGGGGAAAGATATAAAAGAGACGTAAGGGCAACCTTTTTATGCAGAGGGTGGTACAATGAGCTGCCAGAGGAAGTGGTGGAGGCTGGTACAATTACAACATTGGATGGGTATATGAATAGGAAGGATTTGGAGGGATATGGGCCGGGTGCTGGCAGGTGGGACTAGATTGGGTTGGGATATCTGGTAAGCATGGACGGGCTGGACCGAAGGGTCTGTTTCCATGTTGTACATCTCTATGACTCTATAACTACTTCCATATAGGACAAAAGCAGAAAATACCAACACCTGCAAATTCTCTTCTAAGTTACTCACCAATTCTAACTTGAAATTTTTGTTAATAAGTCATCCCTTGCTGCTTTCTAAATTTTCTCACCTATCCAGAATCTTTATAGCAGTGCACGCAGAATCAAAATTGTTACAGCAATGGAGATGGTTCTTTGGTATGTCACATCTGCACCATTTTTAAAGAAGCAATTTGCCTAGTATCTTACCCACTTCCTCCCGCTGTCTCCTTTACAGATAATACCATTAAATTCTTTATTTGATTTCCTTCCACAACACTTAGCAATTTCAAATCCATACCATTCACTGCTCAATAAAGTTCCTTCTCCTATCTTTAGCAAAATGCTTCTGTCATCTTGTTCTGAATCACTGTATGAAGGAGAAGTCCCAACTTATCTACTCTTAAAATACGAGTCTTTTCTGTTCTCAACTGATATCAGCACAGACATCAATAAAGTTTTCAAATTTTGATTTCTTTTGCTCTGTGGACAGCAATTGATATGGACATCTCTGCTTATGATGAGAAACAGATGTGGCTGTAAAAACAGATTTCAATAAGTTTTGAAATAGAGACAATTTTCATCTTTAACACATACTTCTACTTGATCAATTGCAGCACCAGAATACTTGTATGTCATAACCCTAGTTAGAATGCATATTCTAAAAGTAAACAAATATTTTTTCAAATATAAATAGTTAACAGTGCTTTGAAACTTGTACACAAGAACAACATACAAAATGCTTGTAGGAAACAAAAACCAATCTGTACACTTTTTTTGGCTTTTGGAACGAGAGAGAAAATTTGGATTTCAAAACACATTTTAAATACAGTTTTTAAATACTTCTGAAGCCTTTTCTTACTGAGTCACATGTTTTGGCTTTTGGATAGTACCTGTTTCCTGTGTCTCCGAACACTCAGCTGATTTGCTCTCGTTAATATAAATGGTGCCATTTCGCAGAAGCCATATTACTCCAGTCACTAGTTGAACAAAGGGGTTTTCCTTATTCATGACATCATCTTCTGACAGATATCTATCAATATTTAAGAATTATAATTATATTTCTAATTTAGCATAATATATTATCTTACTTAATCACGATTAATTAGGAAAAGTTTACTATTAAACAACTGTACTGGGATAACAGCAAATGAAATTTGACACAAGTACAGAAATAGGTTTCTGTAGCATGAGGGCATCAATAATAGTATTGAAAGGTAATACATGCATTTTCAGATAGATACAAAAGATCCCCGGCACTACTCTGAAGGAGAGCAGAGGTGTAATGCCTAATGTCTTGACATATGTTTATTCTTCAATCATAAGTGCGTTGGACATTTGTGTCCCTGCATTGTGTTCTGTAATTGCAAGCCTTCCTTTTTAAAAAAATGCCTTTTAAAATGCCTTTGGCAATAATATATTTATCTTTGCATTAATCTTGGCAAATTGAAGCAGAATATAATCTTATAACAACAGAGAACTAGAAAATGAAAAAGGCATGAATGCGTGTGTGGAAGTAATGGTGAGGGTAACCACATTCACTGTTCAAATGTAGACCAGCAACCACACAGGCACAGAGAAAAAAAACAAGACAATTAACAAATTTGTGTTCTTCTGCTCCCTGAGGAGTTGTGCAAGACTGTTAGCTCATTAATAACGGAGTTTTCAGTACTGTTGAAAACAGAAACAAATGTTATTCAAACAATAACTATGCTGAGTAGTCAGAATGATGTTTGGTAATGCTACTCCTTTTGGGGACGGTGCAACAATGAAGTACTGGGGAGAATGTTTCAGGCGTTCAGATGGCATATTTTCTGACATATTTAGATGAGTGTCACCAAACGTAGGTATTTGCCTTTGGGATCTTGGAAATTGCAGTTTATCTGGGGAACAAAAATTGAAGATTCTTCCCAGATGATCTTTGAGGGAGGACAAACAGATTTTAAAAAGTCATTTTCCAGAAATAGGAGAACAGGTGAGTGAGGCAGGTCTTTCACAACAGATTCCTTCTCCAAACTGAAAATACAAACCATCTAGAAGCTTGCAAAACACTATTCAAACAGAACAGTAATAAAATCCAGTTGCAAAAATGATCAGAAATTTTCAGTAAAGTGATTTCAAGCAACCAAGACTCTTAGTTATGTGAATCCAGGTAGTTTCCAACTAATGCTAAAAACATTTTGAATACATTGTTTTATTGACCTCTTTTTAAAAAAAGGTATCTCCCCAATCACTTGGTGCCCTGTTCACAGATTCATCGACACGAAGGCAAATGTTCTTAATTGCCTTACAGAATCCTGTTATCGCTTGGTGAGCCCAGATGTCCCTATCTTCTGCATTCCTTGAGATTCCCCCTTTTTCTGAGCCTTCCTGCCTGCCTATTTTCCAGTGCAGTAAATGTGTTCCATAATTCAGCATTACATTTTAGTCTAAATGTTTAAAGACAAGTTTTAAGACTATAGATTTTCTCAATAAAGCCCAATCAGAGAGAGAAAAAAAAAGTTGGACAGACAAAGAAGTGGATAATGGTCAGCCTAGAAGAATGAATAGCTGCTAACAGGGACTATTAGGAGCTGACAATGGATTGTGGGTGATATCAGCCCATGTGATAACTGGTACGTGGGGTTGAGAGAAGAGATGGGGAAAAGTGTTTAATATTGTTCAACAACTTTAGGGCTTAAATCCAGAAGGCTGCGGAGTTCGCAAAGTGCATATGAGGTGCACTGAATTTGCACTGAACTTCACTGGAGAACTACAGCAAGGCTGAGCCAGATGTTGGACAGGGAACATGGTAGTAATGAAGTGACAGGCAACTGGAAGCTCAGGGCCTCTTTTGCAAACAAAACATAAAATGTTCTGCAATCTGGTCGCCCTATCTCTGCTTTGTTTCAATACTAGCATTGCAAGCAGCGAATACAGTAGACTGGATTAAGCTAAGTGCAGATAAAAGGCGCTGTCTCACCTGGAAGCCATGTTTGGGACTTTGGATTCATAGGAAGGAAGTAAACGGGCAGGTATTATACCTTTAGTGACTGTAGGTGAAGGTGTCTTGAGGATGTGTTGAGAGTAAAGGAGGAGTGGATCAGGGTGTGCCAGAAGGAACGGCTGACAAGGAGGTGGTGGAAATGGCAACTAATGATCGTTGCTGGTGGGATGGTAGGAGATAACAAGAGGGAACCCTAACACTGTTGTGGGAGGGAAGCGAGGGGGAGGTGGCCAAAGTGCAGAAGATGAGTTGGATCTATCATTTACAGTACTCGGGAATCATCGTTTGAGGAAGATGTGCATTTTGGAGGCCCACTTGCTGAAGTTGGCATTATCAGGACAAGTTAAAAAAATCACAACACTTTCGGACCGCTGCTCCTTCATTAGGGGTTGTGGAGAACACAACCACCTGAAGGAGCAGCACTCTGAAAGCTTGTGCTTCCAAATAAACCTGTTGGACTATAACCTGGTGTAGTGTACTCCCCAGTCCAACATGTCTACAAATCATGATTGTCAGAACAGATGCAACAGAGACGGTAGAACTGGGAGAATGGAATAGTCTTTACAAGAAGCAGAGTGGAGGATGTATAGTCACTTAACTATGGGAGGTTGTGGGTTTATAGTGGATATTGCTGGTGGGCCTATCCCCAGAAATAGATAGAGAGATGTCAAGGAAGGGAAAGATGGAGTCAGAGATGGATCAGGTGAAGGTGAAACCTGGATGGAAATTAGAAGTGAAATAGATAACTTTTCCAATTCCAAACTAGAGGGGGGGAAGTAGCACCAATTTCATTATCGCGATGTGGAAAAATTTGAGAGTGGGGGTTGGAGAGTGCTGGAACAAGGAACATATCACACACCCCACAAAAACAGGCATAACTGAAGCCCATATGGGTACCCACAGACACACCTTTGATCTGAAATTGGCATTTTACTGTGGTTAAAGGAAGTGAATGCTCAAGATAATGGATGAAGTCCCAAGATAGGCTGAGATTACATTCAAGGACTCCATGAAAGACTAACTTAATGGAACACATCCACCATAGACAGGAAGAATAACGTAAGAGAACGAGCCATCACTGCACCATTAAGGGTGTTTAACTGTCACTTGCCCATGTGTATCTCAGATTATTGTGGGTGATAAAGTAGACAAGGGTTTCACAACTTGTGTGGCAAATCTAACACTGGTAGCGCACAGGTTTAAAAGCAAGAGGCCCTGGAGTTGCTTAAAGGCTTGCTCACCAAAGAAGATACATCGATCACTAACTACCTCCACATCTAGAGGATAACCATTTATCTACATGATTATCTTAATTAGGGCTACGTTGGGAGCATTAATGCAATTTAGGAATCAATTTCACATTCTTAGGCTGATTTATTTGCAACATCAGATCTTGAGGTGGCAGTGTTTTGGACTAGGTAATATGCATTTAGCTGGTTTCAGTAGCCTTGTCTGTGGTGAACTTTATGATTGTAGTACAGCACAGATATTCATGTTCCTCACTGCATTGTGGAGAAACTTCTCGTCCAGTTGTGGAATCTTACAGCCTCAAACTCCAATCATTCTTCCATGGCAACAAACTGGATCTGAGTGTATTATGCACTGGGACCTTGGATCTGTGGTTCAGGGGGCATCCAAGGCCGCAATCTATGGATCCTTGAAGTACCCAAGCGACTTTTTTTTGTTTTTGTGGGAAAGGGCAAGTGCTATGGTTTTCTTGAGGTCCAGATTTGGTTGAATTGGTAGCTTCCTTTGGGTTGCAATATTATGAATTCCACAAACTAAGCAGTCTTTAACATACTGAAATGTGACCTGTGTTATGTTCCACCGATTTATGGAGTCATACAGGTGTATAGACCCTTTGATCCAACTCGTCCATGCCGAGCAGCTATCCTAAATTAATCTAGTCCCATTTGGCAGCACTTAGCCTATATCTCTCAATGTTTCCTATTCATGGGTAGGTTAAACAGTTTATGATGCAAAAGTCACTGCAACCCCACAAGTGGTCAACACTATGACTTTTTGTCAGTAATCCTCTTCTAATACTTTGGTAATGGTACTTAATTCCTTTCCTGCATTCTTTACTATTACGAGATATTCAAAATATTCCCATCCATAAAACAGATGCAAAATGTGTTTAACTCCTCTGTCTCTTTAAAATCTCAATTGTGATTAAAGGCACCTAAGCAGAATTAAAGTGTTACATAAAATTAGTTTGAATTAAAGGAGTTACACTCATTTTTCATATTTCATAATGAAAAATTACAGGCAATTCACATTTATTCTCCATAGCAAATCTGTTCAGAAGGATTCTCAGGCTTCAAAAGTTGTCTTAAAAGTCAACATCTATAGTATTGTTTTTGCTACACAAAAAAAGGTAATGGTCCAATGGATGAACTTTGAAAATTGAATTTTTTTTTACATTTTACAAATGGGAACTTTACAGCAAAACAACTAAAGATATTTGACGATACAAATCGGCAGTTATGCTTCAGGTTACAAATGCCATTCACTGTCGTGTTCAGCTCTTCAGCATGCTCAAATGTACTTTCAGAAATGGATTAATACAGGCAACAAAGAAACTATGCTCAGTGATGAGATGAAATATTAAATGATGTTGCTGATCAATGCAAGTTAGAGAAATTACACCAACAGAAATGTGAATAACAGCACTTAAAATCAAGCTCAGGTGGCTGCTTGGCATCGTAAAACATTGAGAGACAAACCTTCTCACAATGATGGAACAGTTATTGAAAGTCATCATGTTAGATTCTTGATCCAACTGCATTCTCTACCCTTAACTCCCCACCCTCCTGTTATCCCAAAGTGAATCTCTGCAGAGAGAAATACTTTTATTTTCCTTTATTATACTCACCCTTAGCAAAGGCAAGTTCAGCAAAACAGTTTCTCATGTATTACCTCCAGTCTCAAGGAGACCAAAATAAAACAAGTCTAAACAAACACAGACATTTCAACACTACTGACAACACCTCTCCACAAGAGAAATAGCACAGAACAAATCCCTTTAAAGCACAGTGCCATCACACAATTTAATCACACGTTTCAGAGGCTTAATGACATTCCTGTTCTTTTACTTCTGAAGTTATTGAAGTAGATTTTATGATAAAAATAAAATAAGCCAAATCGTTCATTGTTACCTGTAAAAGTTAAAGTCAATGCTTTCATTACAAATATCTGTAAAACATCAATTTTAAAAGATTTTATTTCTTTCTGAAACTGGATGGTTTGACTGTTTGAGGGCCATAAAATAAATTAAAGCATATACAGTTTGCTTCAATACCAAGACACTGGCATACAATCTGCCATATCAGTTGCACACAAGAAAAAAAATGAGCATGGAAAGATTTTAACGGCAGTAAAGCTCTTTCACGTATATAAAGATTGCACAATGTACTTAAGTTCAGTTTATTGATAAGCATATTTAAGTACATAATATTACACATAATTGTGTTGAAAAAGGCAGAATATCCTCTGAAGATCACCTGAATGTGGCACAAAGCAGAAATAAAGCTGACGCATTAACAAGAGATGGGAAACAACTGTCTAAAGATGCCAGTGCAGGATTCAAAAATTATATCCCAACCCAATTCAGCCATTGCCCCTTTTGAGCCAGGTTTCCAACTTCACCTCACTTCCCTGGTTCTCTCAGCAGTGGCACATGCACTGATGACGTTTCTTCTCGCTGAATGTGTCAGCACATACAGACACTTGGTGCAGCCTTTATTTACATTGCCAGGTGATATCACTTCGTAGAATCAGAATCCCTATAATGTGGGAGCAGGCCATTTGGCCCAGAGTCCTAACCAACCCTCTGAAAAGCACCTCTCCAGACCCACCCCATCCCTGTAACACTGCATTTCCCATAGCTAATCACCTGGCCTATACATCCCTGGACATAACTGGCAATTTAGCCTGGCCAATCCACCTAACCTTTCGGAGGAAACCCACAAAGACAGGGTAAACATGCAAACTCCATAGAGATAGTTGTCCAAGGGTAGAATCGAATCCAGGTCCCTGGTGCTGTGAGCAGCAGTGTTAACCACTGAGCCACTATGCTACCCTAATGGTGTGGCAACCATGTTGCATTATGGCTAATTATTGCATTAAAGAAATGCAAGAAGCTTGTAAGTAAGCCAGACATTCTAAATTGAATTTTAATTAGTTTACAAATGGGAAAGTCAAGTAAATTTTAATTCTACAAATTAAGACTAATTTCTTAGATATAATCATCACTGCAATAATATCACCAAGTATATATATTTATTTAGATTCTTACCCAAATACTAATGTGCCATCCTTCTTAATCCCAAATTGTGCATTTTGAATGCCTTTTCCATCTTGTACCAGTTTTCCATTACTCACTACTGCACCCAAGCAACGTCCTGTGTCCATGTCAAAAAATCCACCATTCTGAGCCACCAAACACGTTTTGGATTTTATAGTTTCCTGTACTGTTGCTCTATAAGACTCACTGCATCCACCTGATTTTAATGGTTCTAAAACTGAGACAGTTCTCAAAGGATTATTCACAAATGTGAGGTGGCCAGTAACAGCTTTAAGCTTTCCTCCATCAATTGGAAAGTTTGAAACAAATACAGTAGTTCTAGTTACAGGGAGGTTTGTAGATTTATCAGCAGGCCAAGTTTCATGTGTCACATTTCCAAAAACTATAGGCTGACAATCTCTGACATATCTGTGAGTATGTTGAGATCCATGCTCCAAGGGATGGTATGGAAATAGATCATTTAAAGGTGACCTGCAAAAGGAGCATACAAGATTGTCAAAAACCAGGAACAAAAACAAAATGAATTGAAAACAAATAAAGAGCAAAAGATAAAACACTACAACCTGTTATATTTTTAAAACAAGACATTTAGCATATAATGAAAAGATTTTTTATTCCTGACTGGGTAAAGGAGTTCAAAACTTTGACAATGAGAAACTCTCAAACTTCCAATTTTATGCAAGATAGACAAATTTGCTAATCAGAGGCAGATTGGTGACAAACATTTTAAGGAGACTCACATGCATAGTTTTTTTGGGCCTCAGGAAACACAGGCAAACAGAATTAATTGTATCTGAATGCTTCCAGAAAAATCTGTTTTCAGCATGGCTTTTGGGCCAGCATAAATAGGAATGCTACCCAGGAGCGCTAGACAAACACGTTCACCCACATAAGACCCTCAGTTCAAAGTTTAGAAATTACAAACGTTTTGAACCCACATCCGAAAACTTGAAAGCCAGAATCTTTCCTGAGAAAGGCTCTGAATACTCTCAACATTTTCCATTTGACAGCAAGCCTCATCTATGGCCAATTGACAGACAGGAACCGGTTTGGAAAAAAATGGTAAAACAAGCTGAGTTTGATACAGAACAATACTTCCAGTTTTACTGTCTGCACATCCTCTAACCACATTCTTCTGACTTTGTTATTAGGCTCACCAAACTAGTAGTCATAGTAGCTCGTGATGAGTTATAAATTTTGACGTGGGAGGAAACCCACGTAGACACGGGAAGAATGTGCAAACTCCACAGTCACCCAAGACTGGAATTGAACCTGGGTTCCTGACATTGTGAGGCAGCAGTGCTAACCACTGAGCCACCATGCCACCCCAAAGGGATGGCTGGAAAATGAGTACAGCCAGAACTAACAGGAACTCCAAAGAAACAAACATCCCAACTCACCATTAAGGTTTAAGAGTTGTACAACTGGGCGCAGCTTGTATTCGAATGGGACATAATTAGTTTCGAGGTACTACTTGCCAGTGCCTATACGGTCTTAAGTATCAAGTTTCAAAGGGATCAAGCCCCAAGGGATCCTTTCATATCCGCTACAAATTCACCTGCACCTCCACACACATCATTTACTGCATCCGCTGCACCTGATGTGGCCTCCTCTATATTGGGGAGACAGGCCACCTACTTGCAGAACGTTTCAGAGAACACCTCTGGGACACCCGGACGAACCAACCCAACCACCCCATGGCTCAACAATTCAACTCCCCCTCCCACTCCACCAAGGACATGCAGGTCCTTGGATTCCTCCATCGCCAGACCATAGCAACACGGCGGCTGGAGGAACCCTCCGCCATCATCCGCCTAGGAACCCTCCAACCACAAGGGATGAACTCAGATTTCTCCAGTTTCCTCATTTCCCCTCCCTCCAACTTGTCTCAGTCAAATCCCTCGAACTCAGCACCGCCTTCCTAACCTGCAATCTCCTTCCTGACCTCTCCGCCCCACCCCCACTCCAACCTATCACCCTCACCTTGATCTCCTTCCACCTATCGCATTTCCAACGCCCCTCCCCCCTACCTTTTATCTTAGCCTGCTGGGCACACTTTCCTCATTCCTGAAGAAGGGCTCATGCCCGAAACGTCGATTCTCTTGCTCCTTGGATGCTGCCTGACCTGCGCTTTTCCAGCTCTGATCTCCAGTATCTGCAGTCCTCACTTTCTCCTATCAAGTTTCAAAGCCTTGTAGAGGTACGTGTCTCTGAACTGGTTGCTCAGGAAAAAAATGGAAGATTTCTCCATTCGTATCACGGACATTTGTACATCTGCCTTCCGTGTAAGGAGGAATTTACCATAAGTTTTCAGTTCCTCTCAACTCGATACTCCAAAATGCCCCATTGCCCATGTTTATTATCTCAGATCCAGCAGCCCCTCCCACCAGACTTTTTCAACTTGAGCCAAGACATTAAGAAATTTGAGGAAGCGAACTACTCGTTGTGGAACCGACTATCCGTCCAGGAACTTCAGCCGCAAAATGCAGCGCTGACCCTTCCACTTCAGAAAAGTTAAAGAGATTAAGAAGGATCAAACAAAAAGGCGGATAAGAACATACCTACTACTAACAACCCCGCTGGACTGAAAAAGCAACAGAAAATCGACAGCTAGCCTCACAGACCAGCCATAAATCCAGCGCCAGGCAACGCTGCGGCCACCAACCGCCATTCGCACGCTTCATGACCCCATCACCATCGTCTCCAGGGTCACGTGAAACTAGCCGTCCTCTCGCCTCACCTCCTCCACCTCCTTGTGGTCATGTGATCTCAACACCCTTAAATCGAATTTAAAATCCTCCCTAAAACTTGACAGGAGAAAACCCAATGACCATTTCGTTTATAATACTAACTTTCAAAATCGGGTGACGCTTTAAAAGCATCGATACTCCGGACGGATTGATCGCCAGAGTCGACTGGAGGGGACCGCTTTCATCGGTGCACTTCTCATAGCAGGAAGTGGTGGGCGCATGCGTAGCTTTGGACATGGTGTCAGCTGCGGTCGCGGGTGCTCGATGCACGCGCGCCTTGAGGAATGTTTTACTCATAAAGGGTCATAATGTGCTTCTGGCGGAGAGGGTGCGCGCGGCTAACACTGGGGTAACGGTCCCCGGCCATCACCATCAACAGTACTGCATACAGCTTGTCAGGTTAGTGTGTTAGGTGAAAGTGAGGACTGCAGATCAGAGTCAAGAGTGAGGCGCTGGAAAAGCATAGCAGGTCAGGCAGCATCCGAGGCGCAGGAGAGTCGACGTTTCGGGCAAAAGCCCGAAATGTTTGGACAGCCGCTGTCAACACTGCTGTGATTCAAATAGTGGATGGTGGATCACCGCCACCTTCTCAAGGGCAATTCAGAATGGTAATGAATGCTAGCATCTATATTGTACTACAACAACAAGAAACTCATCTGTAGTCTCCTTATCCACACTACCCTAACAAGTATCTTCATTACAACAACACCTGCACTGCACTTGTGTACGAGGTGTAAATGTGCTGAGGAAGGGTCGCTGGACCCAAAATGTTAACACTGAATTCTCTTCACAGAGTGCTGCCAGACCTGCTGAGCTTTCCCAGCAACTTCTGATTTTATTTGTAGTTGTAAATGTACTGGGACTGAGTGATCTGGCAAAACCTTTGTCAAAATGATTAGGCTGCCACTTTTTAATTCATTTGCAAGGATGTGGTTGTCACTGGCCATTTTAATGCCTATCCCTGATTGTCCAGAGGGCAGTTAAGAGTCACCCACATTGCTGTAGGTCTGGAGTCATGTGTAGGATAGGTGGGTGAACCAGATTTTTTTTCCTCTGACAATCAACAACCATTCTTAATTTTATTGAGGTCAAATTCTATCATCTGCAGTGGTAGGAACCAAAGCCAGGCCAATAGAACATTACCTGCATCTCTGGATTAATAATTAAGAGGGTCGTTGCCTCTCTTGCATCCTGATTCTGTTTAAACTCAACCCAGTATACATTACTTGAAACATTTCTTTGTTATCTAGATTCACAACAAAATTCAGCACAAGAGATTGTTTAATCCACCTTCCTTTGCCCCTCCAATGGAAACAGTCCCTGAAGACTTTCCACGGTGATAGTATATTTGCTGTTATAAGTGCTATCACCCAATATTGTATTTTTCCATGTGTCTCCTGATTCTGCTCCACCATTCAATAGTGTCTGTTGATTTTTCACCTCAATTCTGCTTTCTTGACAGCTGTCCTGATCTCTTGATTCCTAGAAAGCTTAAAAACAATCTGTCTCGATGTTGACATCCTCAACAGTGAAGGGTCCACAACATTTTGATAGAAAATTCCAAACATTTACTCTGTCAGTGAACGCATCTGTTCTCATCTGCATTCTAAACGATTAGCCCCCTACACTGTGGCAGTGATTCAATGTTCAAGATTTCCCACCCTGTGGAAACAAGTTTTCAGACTCAATCTTGTCAAACCTCTTCAGAATCGTAGAAAGAAAAGTCATATTGCACTCAAAATGTTCACTGTTTTTCCCCTATCCACAGGTACTGCCAAACCTTCAGAATTTTGCATGTTTCAATAAGATCGCCTTTCGTTTTTCTAAAGTCCACACAATATAGGCCCACAGGATAGAAAGTTGGAACAAAAGAATCTGTAGCTTCCTAGTGATGAAACAGACAGAGTAACATGAAAGCAAGGAAAGTGTATATGACAGATTGCAAATGCTTATACAATTGAGAACAAAGCTAAATGAAGATTTGGAGGAAATAATTCACATCTTTGGATAATGTATGAGACAGCAATTTCTTATATTTTTGGGATTGTGTGTATGTAGAGTTTAAATTTTTAAGTATTGAGTGACAAACATTTGGCCTGTTTTGACAGACTGGAGCATAGAGGTGTTTGCAAGGCTGTAATTTTTCCAGTGACAAATATGGTCGTCATTCTTTTGCATGGATCCTTTTAAATTAACAGTTTAAAGGATCTTTAATGTGTAAATAGGATACAATTTCAAAGCTTCCAGAACACAGACTTGGAAATTTGGTTGAATGATGAGGTAGATAGTATAACAAACCTTGTTTTGACTGCCACTTAATGACCGGCAGTTTTGATAAACCGTCAAAAATTATATACCTGAAACACCAGAAGTTTACTGTATTATCATGGTCTCCATGATGTTCAAGTAGTCAGCTGATGGTGGAGTGAGAAAGCTCTCTGCCGGTAAGTATTATTCAAGGCAAAGTTGCACTATTATTTAAGTAATTTATGCTGTAAATAAAGTGTAACAGTGATGTATATACCCCTTGCATTATGTTTCTATTACTTATATGGTTTTTTAACATTGATTATGTGGGCCTCTAGATCAACCAGAATATTTGATTAACCGGCCCACTGCTGGTCCCATAGGTGCCAGTATATTAAAGTTTTGCTGGAATGGATTCGAGCAGGACATAGAAGGCAGGTGTATGGCAGATGACATTTATTGCAAGGAATTGAGAAGCACCAGTACTACATATTTATCAGGAAGATTGAAAGATGCAATACTAAATAGTAAAGTTTTAAAGGATGAGACTTGAATATATATGTGCATAAATCTTTGAGAATAGCATTCAAATTAAGGTGACTTTTAAAAATAAATACTGGATCCTTGCCCTTTAAAAGTAAATTTGAAGTATCAAATGGGGTAATGTATTCAGTCTGTGCGCTGCATTTTAAGCAGGATGCCAAATTGTTAAAATGGATTTGTCATAAACTGCTTCAGAATGATGAACTTCACTTATGTGGAAAAACTGGAGAAGTTGAGATTGCCCTGTTTGGAACTGGGAAAGTTAAAGGGACATTTGTTGCAGATGTTCAAAACTATGCAGGGTTTTTACAGAGTAAATAAGGAAACCTGCTTCCAATGGTGATGTTGATTACCAGAGAGCACAATTATATGGTGATTGTCAAATAAAAAGAGACTCTTTGATGTTGAAAAGTTTCACCACTGCAGTCTTTTCCCCACCAAATCACTGAGTTTATAACACTAAGCACACAGATTACAACTAACATGCACTAGTCATTCAATATCTATCTTTTTCTCATCAAATAAGAATGTGCTTGCATATGTACTTTGCACAGTGTTGTGAATAAATTTTATGTCACCAGCGTCACAGTTGAAGGATAATCGTATGTGGAAACTTATGATTTCAGAGATCTATGTCTGCTATCCAGTACAGATTGTCAGGAATTGTTCACAATGCAAAAATGTCCAGGGCAAGATGGTGAAGCTTTAAGATAGCTTTAAAGGCAGTTTAGACTGGCAGAATAAATAACAGAAAATGGTTCAGTAATAATTGAAAAGGTTGGAAATAACAGCTGAGAGTGAAAAGATACTTGCTAAAATGTAATTAGTTATTTTGTTCTTTACTGCCACTGTCATGGAATCTCTATAGTGTGGAAACAAGTCCACACCAACCCTCCGAAGAGTAACCCACCCACACCCATTACTCGACACTTACTCCTGACCAATGCACCTAACCTACAGATCCCTGAACACTATAGGCAATTCAGCATGGCCAATTCACCTAACCTACACATCTTTAGATTGTGGGAGGAAACCGGAGCACCCAGAAGAAACCCATGCAGACATGGGAAGAAAGTGCAAACACCACACAGACAATCGCCCAAGGCTGGAATCGAACCTGGGTCTCTAGTGCTGTGAGGCAGCAGTGCTAACCACTGAGCTACCGTGCCACCATGGTTCATAATTTTGCTTAAATATTAAAATCTAGGCTTTATGTGCAATTGATCATTGCCTGCTTCGCTGTGCTACATGAGGACCCATACATGAGAGAAGTGTGAGAAATCCTTGAAATTTTAATTGTATTGAAACAGATCTCCAAGTGAACAGGTGGCCAACAGAGGTTAGGATGCACAATTTACTTTTACAAATAAAATTGGTTCTTGGACAGTAGAATTAATTATAGTCTGCATTTGATGAATAATGGCTCGAAAGTTGTTAATTGTCCTTATTAATTTACTGGCTTATTTTTGTTCTGATCTGATTTACTTTTGAAGAAATTAACAAGAAATTCTGAGAAACTTCATCAAATTGTAATTTTTTTCCCCACTTCCTGGATTTCATAGTGAGAAAGATTGGGTTTGGGGATTTCAGTATTGTTTTGAAATGGAATAGCAGGTATGATCTTGATGACATTTTCTCATCTGAAGCCATATCATGATGTTCTCTTTAAATACTGTAGAGTATTTCAACCCTAGTCTTTTTGTTTAGAATTTTCTGGCTTAGGATTTCTTAAATTGAATTTACATCATATTGTAATATGAGCTGAGTTTTGCTCTGAAGCATACAGAAATAGCCTGACAGATGACAATTGTTTGGAACTTTTGATATATTATTTCTCACTAGCAAATCTTGCGATCACATCAGTAAAATTGACGACAGAGTTAGACTTCTGGTCAAGTCAGTTCTGAAGAAGACTTACATTTACTTACAAGATAATGCATGGCTTAGAAAGGGTGGATGCTGGGAATTTGTTTCCGTTAGGTGGGGAGACTAGGATCCATGGACACAGCCTTAGAATTAGAGGGGGTCAAGTTAGAATGGAAATGAGCAGTCATTTCTTCAGCCAAAGAGTAATGGGCCTGTGGAATTCATTGCCATGGAGCACAGTGGAGGCTGGGACATTAAATGTCTTCAAGGCAGAGATTGATAAATTCTAGATCTCGCAAGGAATTAAGGGCTATCTGGAGAGTGCGAAAAAGTGGAGTTGAAATGCCCATCAGCCATGATTGAATGGCGGAGTGAACTCAATGGGCCGAATGGCCTTACTTCCACTCCTGTCTTATAGTCTTATGAACTTTATTTCTCTCTACTCAGATCTTACCAGACCTGCTACGTTTCTCCAGTACATTCCGTTAATACTTCAAATTTCCAGAAGTTGCAGTACTTTGCTTTAATTTTATTCATGTCCTCAGGTGTCTTGCTGTGTTTGGTGCAGCCAGTATTTATATTCTGAACGAAAATAAGCAAAGCCTGTCCTTATATGTCAGTGCTCTTCTTCCACATAGAAATCGAGATTATGAAGGTTTCCTGTCTTCTCTGCTGCTTCCTGCAGAATTCCGTAGCTCAGTGTTTGCATTAAGAGCATTCAATGTGGAATTGGCTCAGGTAAGTATTCTCATCGACCTCTTACAAGTGTGTGGTTTGTAAATTAATGATTCTCACCTTTTATTCACGTTATGACATGAATTAGAAAATTCTGTCATCATGTAAGCTGAATATCTCCAGATAATATGAAATGCAACATATCTAAATATCCAACACTTCTGTTTTGAAATGATTATTGTGCATAAGTAAGGTTAACACCATTTTAACATTGACTACGCTTTAGATGTTCTTCTTAGATTGTATTATGCTTTGGATAAGATGTGGTCATGAAAGGCATTTTTCTTTATTTTCTTTTCTTGCTTGAAGAAAGCCACGAACATTTTACCAGCAAATCGTCAGATTTTTGCCTACTTAACTAATCTATAACCGTCTGAAAACTCCTCTTTACTTCCCAACATACTTTCCTACCTTTCTTGCTTTGTGTTGACTTCAAATTTAACTACCCATACCTTTTCTCCCCTCTTGATGTAAATTGTAAAAGGTTGTGACCCCAGCACAGATTCCTGTCGGACTCAACACAGCACATTCAGCTCATCAGAAAAATAATTTTCGATGTGTTTCCCCCTATTTTCTGCTCACCAGCTAATTTTCTAACCATGCTAATATGTACTCCCTATACCATGAGCTTCTATTTTGTGCATTAACCTTTTATGTGGAACCTGATCAAGTGCCTTCTAGAAATCCAAGTTCAATGTAAGAATGCTATTGTAATTGAGTGGTGCAGTTCAGAAATGAAATCACCTTGCCAATTCAGATTAGAGCTATCCATTTTTAAAATCTGACCTGATTGTCAAATCATGCTTCAAGATCTCAACAACTATTTCCATTTTTTCACAGAAGTTAACTCTTTGTCCCAGGCTGAGCTATTTTGTATGGACTTCGCATATCCATCCCTCTGCTTCAGCTTAATTATTCCTCATCATCTTAGCTTTTTGAAGTGGATTGTACTTGATCTTGACATTGTGTGCAAAAATATAGGAAATTATAATTCATTACAGTATGAGTCAAGAACATGGCTATTTTAGCTAATACATAATCTTAATTCTATTTTCTCACTTTGTGCCTTGGTATTTTTTTTATAAGGTTCAAGATTTAGTATCTCAGAAGACAATAGGTCTGATGAGGATGCAGTTTTGGAGGCAAGTGATTGAAGATATTTACAGTGATAACCCTCCCCATCAACCCATTGCCATCGAACTGTGGAAGGTAAATCAGCTTTAAAAGATTATTTGATCTTCAGGCATCTGAATTATAATGTGGAAGTCATGAAACTAAAGTTTCGTGTAAAAATGTTCTTGCTAAATTCCACTGGAATCTGTGGCAGAGATTTTGGAGCAGGTTGCTCAGCAAATAAGCCATAAGGAAAGAAGAGTACTGAAGTATTCTCAGCAATATTGTTCTATGGGTACTGCTTACTCTTTGGCACCTTATTCAAATGACCATTATCAATATGTTAACCTTAATGAATCAAATACTGGCAGAACTTTGTATAATAGAAATTATCACTATTGAGTTCTTGTCCTCTACTGTCCTTGGCTATTCATATGTGTTGTGGTTCTGTTCGCCGAGCTGGAAGTTTTTGTTGCAAACGTTTCGTCCCCTGGCTAGGCGACATCATCAGTGCTTGGGAGCCTCCTGCGAAGCGCTTCTTTGATGTTTCCTCCGGTGTTTATAGTGGTCTGTCCCTGCTGCTTCCGGTTGTCAGTTTCAGCTGTCCGCTGTAGTGGTTGGTATATTGTGTCCAGGTCGATGTGTTTGTTGATGGAGTTTGTGGATGAATGCCATGCCTCTAGGAATTCCCTGGCTGTTGTCTGTCTGACTTGCCCTTTGATAGTAGTGTTGTTCCAGTCGAATTCATGTTGCTTGTTGTCTGTGTGTGTGGCTAATAAGGATCCTGATGTAGCTTCGTTTGTGTGTGTTGGGGTGGTTACTTTTATAGTTTAGGACTTGGTCTGTGTGTGTGGCTTTCCTGTATACCCTTGTAGTGAATTCTCCATTCGGTGTTCTCTGTACCATCACGTCTAGGAATGGGAGTTGGCTATCCTTATCCTGGACATCATCTGAAACATACACATAGACAAAGAAGAAACCATGATATCATTCAACGTGATGGCACTGTTCACTTCGATTGACAAAACCTTAGCCAGAGAAACAATAGCCAACCTACTGGACATACAGAACAGAAAACAGGACGCTGAACCTATCAACAAAGACGGCATACTTAAACTACTGGACTTGTGCCTCACAACACACTTCACATTCAACAACCAGATATACGAACAAATCAACAGAACACCCATGGGATCACCAATCTCGGGACTCACAGCAGAGGCAGTTATGCAAAGGTTAGAACAAACAGCCCTACCACAAATTCAACCCAAACTCTGGGTCAGATACGTCGATGACACGTT
>NC_057713.1:40037601-40068780 GCF_004010195.1 Chiloscyllium plagiosum | reverse complement strand
GGTTTTCTTTCTCAACGTGTTTTCACTTTTTTGTGTTTGGACTGAGCCGCTGTGAGTCATGATAATGAGCTGTTTCTGTATGAATAGTACTGGTCCGTTGTGGATGTCTAGGATTTGTAAAGAGTGAACACGTGTGTGTGTGTGTGTGTGTGTGTGTGTGTCTGTGTGTGTGCTGGAAGCAGTGATACGCAGACAACAAGCAACATGAATTCGACTGGGACAACACTACTATCATAGGTCAAGCCAGACAGAGAACAGCCAGGGAATTCCTAGAGGCATGGCATTCATCCACAAACTCCATCAACAAACACATCGACCTGGACCCAATATACCAACCACGACAGCGGACAGCTGAAACTGACAACCGGAAGCGGCAGGGACAGACCACTATAAACACCGGAGGAAACATCAAAGAAGCGCTTCGCAGGAGGCTTCCAAGCACTGATGTCGCCTAGCCAGGGGACAAAACGTTTGCAACAAAAACTTCCAGCTCGGCGAACAGAACCACAACAACGAGCACCCGAGCTACAAATCTTCGCACAAACTTATTCATATGTGTATTTCCAGCAGAAATCCCTTGGTAGTGATCAAGAGTGGAAATCAAGATAACTTTTACCCCTCATTTTCCTTAATTTGGACACCAACCCTGCTATTGTGTTCTGCCATCCAAGCAAAGAAACTGCTTAACAGCAGAGGTTGTCTTGGATTTTTTGAATTGGATACTCGCTGAACTTACTGACTGGTTATCCTCACATTTGACTTTAGAGAGTACCAATAAGTGAGATAAGCGTGACTTCATCCTCACTAGTCTATATGTTATAGATGCATTTGACCGTCATGCTAATGGTAAGCATGACAACTACCTTTTGAATCTTGTCACATTAAGGATACCCTTCATTTTCCTATGTGACATTACACAGTGCTACATCGCATAGATATCAAATGAATCTAACCGCTCAAAACTGGGCATGCATGAGGTGCTGTGGGCCATCAGCTGTAGCAGAATTGCATTCAACACAATCTGTAGCCTCACATACATCCCTCACTTTGCCATTGCTATCGTCTGACGGAATCAATCATTGTTCCATGAAATGTACAGGAGGGCATACCAGGAGCAGTAATAGGCATACCTAAAAATGAATTGTCAGCCTGGTAAAATTACCAAATAGGATTATTTGCATGGCAAACAGCAAAAGGCAGCATGCAACAAACAGCTAAGATACTCACCACCAGTGGATTAAATCTAAACTCTACAGTTCTGCCTCATCCATTTGTGAATGGTGATGGACAATTAAACAACTAAATAGAGGAAGTGATATCAAATAACCCCATCATAAATGATGGGAAGCCGACCTCATTATTGCAAAACAGAAGGCTGAAGCATTGGAAACTGTATCCAGCCAGATGTGCCATGTGAATGATTTATCTCAACATCCAAGGATGTCCCCAGCATTTCAGTTACCACAGTTCAGCCATTCATTTCACACCATGTAAAGAAATAGCTGAAGGCACTGGATATCACAAAGACTGTGGGCACTGACAACATTCTGACCATAGTACTGAAAACGTCTGCTCAAGAATTAGCTGTGTCATTGACCAGGCTGTTCCAGTTCAGCTACCACATTGGAATCTACCTGACATGTGCAAACTTGCCCAGGAATGTCCTGTGCCTTCTCAGTCTGCTCTTAAGTTATAAGCAAATTGATAGAACATTCTATTAAGTGAAACTTACTGATTAGTAAATTGCTGACTCACGTTTTATTTGGTTCCCCCAGAGGAACACCACTTTGACCTCATTGCAACCTTCGTCCAAACATAGACAAAACATCTAAACTACAGAGATGAGATAAAAATGACCACACTTGACCTCAAGGCATTAATTGTCTGGGTGGGCATCAAGGTTAGCAGCACTGAATTTGATGAGAATCAGTGCAGGAATTTGAAATCCTATCTAGCAGTGAACAAGATATTGGCGGCACGGTGGCACAGTGGTTAGCACTGCTGCCTCACGGCGCCTGAGACCCAGGTTCAATTCCCGCCTCAGGAGACTGACTGTGTGGAGTTTGCACATTCTCCCCGTGTCTGCGTGGGTTTCCTCCGGGTGCTCCGGTTTCCTCCCACAGTCCAAAGATGTGCAGGTTAGGTGAATTGGCCATGCTAAATTGCCCGTAGTGTTAGGTAAGGGGTAAATGCATGGGTGGGTTGTGCTTCAGCGGGTCGGTGTGGACTTGTTGGGCCGAATGGCCTGTTTCCACACAAATGTAATCTAATCTAATCTAAGATGCTTGTGGTTGTTGGAAATCAATCGTCTCATTCATTTTCAGCAGCTTCAGCAACAACTGTAAGGTCAAAAGTGAGAGCATTGGCTGATTCATCAGTGTTTAATACAATTCAGTAACATTCACAACTCCTCAAATATTGAAGCAATTCATGTACGTGTGCAGTCAAGATCAATGTGCAGATATTATGGTTTGAACTGATAAATCATAAGTAACATTAGCTCTCCTCAGGTGTCAGGCTATGATCAAAACCCATCAAACACCGATTTGGGCACAAGTCAGGACTGTGTTAGGATATCCAGCCCCTACCTGATAATAAGTGAGGCTGAGCAACATTGGTAACCTGCAACATTCACTGCCTTCACCATAGAAGTACAGTGACAGCATTTCCAAGATGCACTGCAGCAACTCACCAAGATTCTTTCAACAGCATTTTCCAAACTTTCACCTTTTCTAGCTGAAAAAGACAACAGCAGCAGATGTATGGGAATACTGCTACATGCATGTTTCTGTTCTCGCTACTCATCATCCTCTTTTTTTTTTTCTTTACTGTCACTGGGACAAAATACTGCAAATCATTTCCTATCAGTACTGTTGTATCTAACCAGCAATATATCTGTGTATTTTCAGTATTTTCTGTCATTACTATAACAAGTGCATGCAGTGGATCAATTAACTCAGTTGATGGATGGATGGTATGTGATACAGAGTGATGCCAACACTGTAGGTTCAGTTACCACACTGAGATCACCATGAAGGTCCAAGCTTTCTCAATCTCACCCTTGGTCTAAGACTTCTAAACTCAGCACCAGGAATTTCTCTCTAATTAGACAGCAGCTCTTTGGTCCCCTGGAACTATGGCAACTTTACCTTTACATTATCATGCTGTGAATTACTACACTGCACATATTTCGGATTCATCTGCTTCAACACCACTTGTTGTTTTGCAAAAAAAAAAATTGAACAGAACTTTATCCATTTATATTTCTTGTCAGACCAAAATGTGTTGTTTTTTGTGTATGGGTTAGCTAGAACTTAACATTAGAACATAAGAAATGGGAGCATTCAGTCAAACCTGCTTTGTCATTGAGTTGGATTATAGCTGATCTTGGGCTTTGACTGAACTTTTTCCTCTTGCTTTTCATTCCTTTGACTCCCTAAATCAAAGATGGATTAATCTCGGTTCAGTATGCTGACAGATCCAAAACATTCAGGGGTTAAGAATCTCAAGGCGAAATGAGAAGAAACTTCCCCTCAAGTCAGTGATAAATAATCAGCTCTTTTTGCCAAAAGTATACTTCATGTTTTAAAATCCCAAGCCAAAGAAAAGTGAAAAACGATCCCACTTACCCTGGGCAACAAGAAACGCCAGTTCCAAATTCAAAGTTTTCCGGTCATGCTGCAAATACTATTGCTACTTGCTACTAGGACATAGAACATAGAAGAATACAGCGCAGTACAGGCCCTTTGGCCCTCGATGTTGCGCTGATCCAAGCCCACCTAACCTACACTAGCCCACTATCCTCCATATGCCTATCCAATGCCCGCTTAAATGCCCATAAAGAGGGAGAGTCCACCACTGCTACTGGCAGTGCATTCCATGAACTCACGACTCGCTGAGTAAAGAACCTACCCCTAACATCTGTCCTATACCTACCACCCAAAGGGGATAATGTTAATTTTCTGTTTCATTTCCCCTTGTGTTAACATTTTAACTTCAGCCTCTTTTATTTTCCACATTAATGATGAGAGGGATAAAACAAGCATTGATGGTTGGTAATAAGTTGATAGAAACTGTAGTGGGAAGTAGAAAGGCTGGTGAGTAAATGCTAGAATTTGGGCAAGTAGAAAGATAGTGCTTTAAACATGAAAACCACAAAACTTGACAGGATAAAAGCTTGTGAATATTACAGTCACAAAATTGCTTCTGCGGTATTATCACTTAGTGTGAATAAGCAGTGAACAAACAAGAAGTGTTGAAATATTTGGTTCGTTTTTCCAGTTCATTTACCCAGTGGGTAAATTGTCATTGTAATGTGACAAATTAAATGTGTACAAAACATGTCAGCTGGAAAACAAATATACAACCTATTAGATTTAAAACAATTAAAATGGAATGATAACTGAACAGAAGGAGACATTTGGCTTTTTATGTCTGTGACAGCTCTCTGCAAGAGCAATTCAGCTCATCTTATCCCTGCTTTTTCCCTATATCCTTGCAATTGTTCTTTCCAAACGCAATCATCAAATTCCACTTTGAAAGTTACAATCAAATCCATATCCATCACTTTATCTGAGAGTGTATTCCAGATCCTTAACAAACAGTTGTCCTCATGAATTTTTTTAGTCTTTTACCAAACGCCTTCAATCATTGCCTCTGGTTCTTGAATTTTCTACCAAAGGAAACCATTTCTCCCTATCTACTCTGTCCAGATCCCTTGTGATTTTGAAAACTTCAATCAAATCACTTCTTGACCTACACTAGGGCAAATACTGACTTTTACAATCTATCCAAGTCCTTTTGATACCTCCACAGTCTACGTCCATTGACCAGACACTGAACTGGACAAGCCATATAAATAATGTGACTACAAGAGCAGGTCAGAGGCTGGGAATTCAGTGCTCAGGTCCTAAGTCCCCAATGCCTGTCTACCATCTATCTGGTACAAGTCAGAAGTGTGATGGAATACTGTTCGCTTGTCTAAATAGGTTCAGCTCCAGCAATATTGAAGAAGCTTGAAACCATCCAGGACAAAACAGCCTACTTGATTAGCATGACATCTAATCCTTTCACCATTCACTCCCTTCATCACCAGCATAAATGACAACAGTGTGCACTTTCTACAAGATGCACAACATTAATATAGGAAGGCATCTTTGACAGCACCTGTCAAAGATGCCTTCCCAACATTACCTGTGACCTTTATAATCAAGAAGATCAAGTGCAGCAGATACACAGAAACATCACCAATGCAACTTCCCTTTCAAGCCACACACCACCATTATTTGGGACTAAATTTCTGTTTCTTCACTTTTTCTGGGTGAAAATATTAGAACTGAACAACACTGGGTATGCCTACACCCTAAGGACTGCAATGGATCAAGAAGGCAGCTTGCTACCACTTAGGAACATAGGAAGAGGAGTAAGACATTCAGCCCCTTGAGCATGTTCTACCATTCAATGAGATCATGGCTGCCTTTGGGCCTTAGCCCTTAATAAACTTCTGTTAAGCAAAGTTATTTATCTTAGATTTTAATTTAAGAATGAATCTAGCAAATATTGCCATTTGAGGAACATAGTTCTAAACCTCTACCACCCTTTGTATGCAGAAATGCTTCCCAACATTACTCCTAAATAGTTTGACCCCAATTTTTACATCAGTAATTCTCAAATCCCCAACTAGTGGAAATAATTTATCTTCATCAGACATGACTTTTCCTTTTAATATCTTGAATATTTTAATCAGATCACCTTGTAACCTTCTAAATTCTAGAGAAAACAGGCCTAATCTGTATAATCTCCTTATAACCCCTGAAATCCAGGTATCATTCTTGGAAATCTATGTTGTGCTTCCTCCAAGGTTGGAATATCCTTCCTAAGGTGTGGTAGCTAGATCTGCTCACCAAGTGGGGTCTAACCAGGGTTTTATATAACTGCAGTATAACTTCTGCATCCTTGTACTCCAGTCCTTTAGATGTAAAGGCAAGCATTCCATCAACTTTCTTGATTATTTTCTGCACTTGTTTATAGCATTTTAAAAATCTATGACCCTGCTCCCCCCAAAAAAAAAGTCTGTTTAGACATCAATAGTATTTAACTTCATAGCATCTACAAAGTACCCTGATCTACCTTTTTTCAGTCCAAAATAGATAACCTCACATTTACATACTTTGAACACCAACTGCCACAGATTTTCCCATTTAATTAGTCAATAACTCTTTGTAATTTTGTGCTATGATCTGCATTGTCTACAATGCCACCTAACTTTGTGTCATCAGCAAGTTTGGATTTATGACTTCTTGTGCTTTTATCCAAGTCATTAATAAATAATGTGAATAATTGAGGTCCTAACACAGATCAACTGGACACATCCTGCCAATTCAAATATTGGCCATTATCCTTATTTTCTGTCACCTGCTACTCAACCAATTTCTCAGTCATGTCAGTAATTATGCATCCAGGGCAATAAGATATAGGTAATAAGTGTTGGCCTAGTTACTGATACCCAGATCCCATGAGCAAATGTTTTCAAAATCCCTCATTCCAGCAACCATTCCTTTTTAATCTTTTCCGCATCCTCTATAATGCTTTAATGTTCTTAAAGTATAGTGTTCAGCATTGGGCACAATATTTCACTTGAGGCTAAATCAGCATCTTTTATATTTTTGCCATAATTTCCTTATATATGTCGTCTATTTTTAAAGTCTAGAATTATTTGTGATCCATGAATCACTTTCTTAACCTGCCCTACTAATCATTTGTGTACATATATATATATATATGCCCAGATCCCTGTGTTCCATCTTGCCTTTTAGAATCATATCTTTTACTTAATGTTGCCTCTCCTCATCCTATCAAATTGTATCATTTTGCCCATCATTACATTTTATTTGCCACATGACCATACAGACCACACTAGCCTGTTTTATGACATCTTGAAATCCATCACAATCCTGTTTGCAATTTACAATACAGTTTTGTGCAATCTACAAATTTTGAAATGGTGTTATGAATGTCCGAGACATGGATATTACTATAAATGTGCATTAAGTAAAATAGTAGTCCTTATACTGACCCTGGAAAATTCCACAGTATTCCAGCCTTAAAAAAAGTGTTCATTATTAATTTGTCACTCACCCAACTTTGTATCCATGCTGTGATTGTTGCTTTTACAGCAAGAGCTTTAATATTTTGTCAAATTCTTCAATATTTTAGCCAGATCAAAATGTAATTGGTTTTCGCACCAATTTAGAAAATTTAGCACCAATGTAGAAGTTGCTTTTACAAAACTCACAATCTTGTGCATGTATTTAAGTTGCAGTAGAACTTACGGAAAATTTAAATGAGCAAACAGTTGTCTTTTTTAATAATTTTTGTGAAATTCTGTTGTCATCTAATAGGCAGTAAGAAAGTACAAGCTGACTAAGAGATGGTTTCTGCGTATTATTGAGGAACGGGTAAATATACTTTATTTAAATATGTTGAAGCTAATATTATCCAAGACTGACCTTAGATAGTAACAGACCATTAGTTAGGCCCCTCCAGGTTTGATTACATCTGTTTTGATATGCCCATACACAGAGATCCTTTCTGCTTGCAGATAATCACAGCTGATGATGAAGAGACTAGCCCTATTTTGGCATCAAGATTGCATGGTGCCTTGGGCACTACTTTCCAGGTTGCTGATGAGGCAAATGCTTTTGAATATGGAGGTTTAGGAGGTCCAATATATTGACCAGTGAAGATAGGCTTGCGGTAGATAGTAGTAGAGAATCCATTAGCAGAATGCACAACTAGCACATTCAAAAAAAAGGGACCTTGCTAACTTAATTTCAAACAAGAATTTGAGTGCATGATGGAGGCCATTCGTGCTATCCTGAAGGATAATGGCTAAACCATTCAGAACATCTCGCTATATATTAAGTAAGTTCATAAATGGGCCAAAAGGTAGCAGTTTCAGAGCTGAAAAGTGCCCAGTATACCTAAAGTTCCCTTAGAAGGGAAAGGTGTATTTAAAATGTAATGAACCACGAAAAATGAAGATAGTTGTTTTACGTTACTACTATACAGATGGGATGCTGCCAACAAGTCCAAAAAGCATTCTGCCTACTGCATAAGTGAGTAATGCGGTATATGAATTTCATTGTCAGTGAAATGCCAGGTATGTCAGCAACAATCCCAACAATTGGTGGATCCATTGTATGTCCCATTGGCTGTTTACAAAGAGGACTATCTGTATTCACCCTTGAAAACATGAAAACTTGACATTAGACATGATTCCTTGATTGAACAATACTTATTGAACAGTATTGAGCATGCTAAGAAATGCACGAACTATCAGTTTGATGTTATCAGTCAGGTTCCCAATGTGAATGACCTACATATTTTCAAATGCAAAACCCCATTCTATCCAAACAAAAATAAAATGTCCAGGCATTATGCCTCTTTCAATTAAACAAAACATTAGGGGCAACTGTTTCCTATTCCATTCTACATGGCAACCAGTCAGAATATACTTACCAAACAATCTAATTTTTTTTCTAATATAGTATAATTTTTTTTGATATTCTGAAAGTTACAAGTTTGTATTACCAAGTGACAGAGCATAAAATAGTTTAGCAAAGCAATTTCCTTGTCACTGCAAATGGCTGATGCACCAAACTCACGAAGACTGACTGTAGAAACATATGGCACCAATATGCATCTTATATACATTAGAAAAATGTTTTAAACTATAGCATTTTGCAGCAATGTACTTTTCATTAAGACCAGCCAGAATTAACCAACTTATGTCTATGCTAATATAATGAATTCCAGGAAAGGAATTTGAATGAAAAAGCATTTAAAAATATCCAAGAGCTGGAAGCTTACGCGGAAAACGCTCAGTCATCATTCATCTATCTCGTATTGGAAGTTTTAGGTAAGATTTATTTTCATAAATCATATTTTATTTTTAATTGAAGAGTTGTTTCTTAAACTGAAACAGTCTAGATTGAATAGTTTGACTTTTCAGATATTTTCCCATCAACACAAAATTGTCTTTTGTAACCTGATGAGATTTAGTTAGCTGAAGTGCTCCATCTATATAAGCGCTAATAAGATTTTGACAGCATACAATGTACAGTGTTGGGTTCCACATTTTGTGTTCAGCACATGTTCAATAAAATTGTACATGTTGAGAAGAAAAACAAGAACAAAAATGAGGCTGCATTTTTGTTCAAGTATAGGAGGTTGAGAAATTTCATAGAAGCATATCAGTTATCAGAGGGTGAAATGACAATCCAAAATGGACTGTTCCCACTGATTGAAGGCTCTACAATATGTAGACATAGTTGATTAAACACAATATTTAAACAAGAAGATAAATGTTTTCAACAAAGGGTATGAAGCAGTGGATTGCACCATGAGTTCATCAATTCAAAGTAGACATAATGTCAAAATTTGAAGATTAGGCTAAACACAAGATTAGGTGTTCCAGATTATACTGTGGCAACAAGAGCAGGTTATAGGCGAGGAGTTCTGCAGAAAGTAACTCAACTCTTGATTCCCATAATGTCCACCATCTACAAGCCAGGAATGAATTAATTTTGACTTGCCCACATGAGTGCAATTCCAGCAACAGTTAAGAAGTTCAACACCATCCAGGACAAAAGAGCCTGCTTAATTGGCCCCTCATCCACCTCCGAATATTCACTCTGTCCACTGTTGATGTATAGTGGCAGCAATGTGTAGCAGCTACAAAATGAACTGCAGCCACTCATTATAGCTTATTCAAGATCAATTTCTAACCCCATGGACTGCAATGGGTCAAGAAGGCACTCTGTCTTCTTTCAAAGACGGTTAGGGGTGTTTATAAATTTTATATCTGCCTTGATTATGTTGACACACAATTAGCTAGCGACACTCATGTCCTGTGAAAGAATGAAAAATAGGTAGATAGTTGAATGTAAAGGGAGTAAAAGAATATTTTTAGAGCATATGTGTCTGGAATTGTGTTTACTGTTTCTGCGGAGGATGGATATTGATATGAAAACAACAAATTGCTGGAGATCACAGTGGGGCATGCAGCATCCATAGAGAGAGACAGCAAGCTAACATTTTGAGTCCGGATGACTCTTTAGAGCTGGAGAGGTTAGAGTCGGTGAGAGGAGCAGAGAAACTGAGACGGCCGATGTCATGTTGGCAGTTTTCAATGAAGAGATCGGGGGCGTGTGAGAGGCCAGACGAGGGCATCCAAGTGGAGGGTGAATACTGGAGGTGGGTGCGAGGGGAGGATTCCTGCCCAAAGAAGTGAGTCAGGAGACGGAAGCAGCAGAGAAACAGTTCAACATTATGATGAGGCCGAAATTCATTAAGTTGGGAAGTGTACGGATATGAAGTTGAGTCCTTTGCTGAGAATAGTAGAGATATCGAAAACATGGCAAGGGCTGGGTTTGGGGTTAGTGCCCTCAAGGGGACAAAGTGATGGCATCTGAGGGCTGGGAAGGGTGTGGGTGCTAAGGAACTGTCTGCGGGAGGGATGTTAGAGTCGTTAAGTTGCTAGAGCTTGCATGCTTTGATGTCTGAAAGAAAGAGGAAAATGTCTTGTTGAGGTAAAGGATGAAGTGAAGCTGGGCAATGCTACTGGAGTTGAAATGTTAGCTTGGTCTCTCTCCATGGATGCTGTTTGACCTGTTGTGATCTCCAGCAATTGTTTCCAGTACAGGTGTAGATGTTTCCAAGCAACATCCACAGTAATTTGCTTCTGAATATTGATATGGATAGTTTGGCTGCAAAGTCTCTGATACAATTTTGATGTAATCCTTTTCACTGTCTTCACTGTCTTTCCATCAACAATCAGGCTGACTCAGACCATCCTTTGTTCAAAATGTTCTTTCCCTCCTCAAAAGTATATGTCTTGGTCCCTTTTTCAACTCGTATTGTAACCCTTATCTATGGCTTTGTCACTCCAGAGTTGGACATTTGAACTTGATTTGTTGATCTTCATCACCTGCCTTACATAAATCCTAGGTCAGCCAACTGTTTTGGTGTTGATTGCTTTATTTGAAGTATTTTGAAAAAAATGTAACCATCTCGAATAACTCTTCATCTCAACAATTTTCAATGTTAATTTTGTATATTTTGAGGAATATAACAATTTTATTTGAAAATGAGGCAATCGTCATTATTAGGAATGTAGTAAAATCGAACTTAGCTGTAGGCTTTGAGAAAGATGGCCAGATTTCCAGCATTGAGATTGTTTAGGACCAATGATCAAACATCCATGTCATATTTCAATATGCTATTTCTGTTATGATGCTAGATGAGAATGATTAACATCTCCATTTAAGAGGAGAGTAAAAATTAATGTAGAGTGAAGTAAACTTGAAGTGGTCTGGTTTTCCAGTGTGGAGATCCGTTGGACTTCATCCTGTGAATAAACCTACTAACAAAGAATTGTATCTTACTTTGTATTTCAACATCTCTGCCTTGGATCAATTTCGCATAAGGCACTTCACAGCATTGTAATCATACACAAGTCAATGACAATCCATAAAAGATATCAGTAGGGAGCATTAATACCTTGATCAGACAGCTCAGCTTTAAGGATCATTTGAAAGTGAACGAGCGTTAAAGAGGTAATTCTCAAGTGTAGGATGAAAATAGTTGAAAGCACAGCTAATAATGATGAGATAGAAAGTGTCAGTTCACAAGGAGCCAGAATGGGAGGTGAATTGAATTGTAGATCTGCACAAAATTACAAGGCTAGGCAAGGTCATGACCAACAAGGGATTTGAGCACAAAGATTAAAATTTTGAGTCATTGGGAAATTTTGCTAATTTTAGTCAAAATTAAATTGTTTTCCATTGAACACATGCTGATTGCTAAGCAGGATGTGGTATTGGATAGGATACGGTAGCAGAGTTTTGCATGAATTGATATTAAAAGTGATTGGAAAGCTGGCTTGAAGAGTAATAGAAAATGCAGATCTGGGGGTGACTAAAATATGGATGAGACATTCGTCTGAGAAAGTCATGCAGTGTAATTCACTATTTCTTTTATGTTCTGCTTGCACTTGGGTATATAATTGTCCATTATAATCTTTTTAACCTGTAATCCAAATTACTGTCTCTTATTAATATGTCGTTGTTATTTTTAATAGGTGTAAAGGATATCCACGCAGATCATGCAGCAAGTCATATTGGAAAAGCTCAAGGAATTGTGACATGTCTACGTTCAACACCTTATCATTGTATGCGACGGAAGGTTTACCTTCCACTGGACATCTGTGTACTGGTAATTTCAAATGATACATTTCACTCTTTGAAAAGTATTCACCACTGAAGTATGTTGCGAAAACTGATTAGGTGAAGAATGTAACATTGAACACCCATGGAGCAGACTGAGCAGCAACTAGTAAATCAAAGTTTTGGAACAAAACTAGGCAGGATGCTGTAGAAATCAAGTGTACTGGGAGACAGTACATGAGTGATGCTTGGCATAGATGTGTCTGATGGATGTGTGAAATTTTGTGTGGGAAAAGACTCCTCCATGCAAAAGCAATATTTTACATTCGTATTGTGCTTTTATGATATGTGTGTCCCAAACTGTTTTGCACTTGAAGTGCAGTCACTGTTTGTAATACAGGAAATGTAACACTCAATTTGTGCACTACTTCCCACAAACAACAATATGACAATGACGAGATAATCATTTTGTAGTATTGATTGTGGGATAAGTATTCACTAGGACACTGAGGATAAATCCCCTGCTGATCTTCAGAGCAGTGCCAAGGGTTCTTATTGCAGACAGGGCCTCCGTTTAATGTCTCATTAGAAAATAGATCTCTGATGTTCAGACTTCTTTCTCAGTACTACACTGAATTGTCAGCCTTGATTTTGTGCTCACGTCGTGGAGTGGGAGTTGAAGCCACAACCGTGCCAAGGATGCTATTGACTGAGCTGAGGCTGACATTTGAGTTCTGGATTAATCTAATTTTAGTAAAGAATAGGAAACTGCTGACAAGTTAATTCAATAAATCAATTCTGGGCATGATTAGGTTTTTTGCTGCTTAGAAAGATGATTGGAGACAAAAAAAACTGCGGATGCTGGAATCCAACGTAGACATAGACACGCAGGAGGCGGGAAGAAAACATTACTTAAATGCCCCAAACTCACCACTCTTTGTTTTGATGTCTCATTCTCTCTGTAACTTACAATAGTATAAACCTGAATTGTTTGGATTGGCATTTTCTTTCCACAGAAATTTTATATCTGCCTTGGTTATGTTGACACACAGACTAACACCTTCATTCCACCAATATGTGTGTGGTTAGTCCTCGCTAAACCAGGCTTGATCTGATATTGAAAAAAAACTTGTAAATGGCAATAATCTAGAAATGAATGTTGAAAATTTCAAGTGATGGGGTTAAATGACTATTTACCTTTGCAACTCGTTCCATGGTAACATTGTCCTTGGGAAATATTGTTGATATGGTCTGAGAAGCTAGTGTTCTTTGTAGTTCTGTGTGGATGACTACCTCATGTTTTGTCATTGCTTGAGGGGGAAAGAGGAAAAGATGCATGTGGACAATGGTATAATGGCCTTATAGGCTTGGTATTGCTTTGGTATAAAATCTGCTTTGTTTTATATTATATCCGTTTGGTAGTTATCTGTTATTTTACAGTTCTGTTTTTCTAGGTGAGAGGTGGTTACTTCTTTGGTGTAAAAATGTGTGGCGTTGAGATGTGGAGGGGGAGGGGAGGGTATCCATTGTTAACTTGCAGGAGTGTAAACAACATGTTTTTTTTCCATTGCCTGGGTTTGGGGCACGGCCTTAAGGAAGGTGCCAGGCCGGCTGTAAGATTGGGAGTGAATACCCACTATGGGCAAGGGGGGAAATCTCTGGAGATTTGTGGTTTTTGTGTTTATTTGTGCAAGTTAGGAGTAGTGGTTAGTTTCTTAGTTTTAGTAGTATTTGTAGGAACAGTTTTTAGATTTGATACTACGGCACACATTGCATGAGCTTCTTCCACTCGGGGAACCACGGGCTGGAGTGTGCATTCATCGCTAGCAATCTGTTCAGGTGGTGCACCTGATATAAAAGGGTAACCATTCCCCCATTAAAACAAAAAAGGTGCTTTCAAATCTTAAGGGAAAGGTTGACATTGCTCTGTTGCAAGAGACACCTTTAACCGATAGGGAACATCTGAAGTTACAGCAGGAGGGATATGATAGGGTATTCTTCTCCTCCTTCAACTCCAAAAGCAGAGGAATGGCCATAATGGTACGAAGGAACCTCCCAGTTCAGGTGATAGATCAAAGCAAGGATAAGTATGGACGGTTCATCGTTCTCAAGGCTCTGGTACACTGAGAAGCTTTTGGCCTCCAGAATGTTTACTGTCCCCCGGCACACCCTCTCAAATTTTTAGTTGACACTTTCTCTAAATTAATGGCTGTTGAGATGCACCATACGATTTAGGAGGAGACCTTAATCATCTCATGGACCCTGGGGTAGACAGGATGCCAAGGGGTCTGTCGGATGCACCTCTGCAGTCTAGACAGTTAGTGGACATGTGCATGGAATTGGGGCTAATGGATGTGTGGAGGTGAGTCCACTTTAATGGGAGAGATTTTACCTTTTACTCCAACTTGCAGAAGTGCTACACAAGAATTGATGTGTTCTTTATTCTGTCAGTTTGTTTGGACTTGGTGTTGGCCTGCAGGATTGGGAACATAACTATTGCGGACCATGCGGCAGTATTTTTGGCTGTTAAGACCAAGGGTAGTGGAATGGACACACAGCACTGGCACCTGGATCATTTCTATTGAGGGATGGCAACTTTGTACAGTACGTTACAAGGAGGCTCAGAGCTTTTTGGAACATCAGTTAGGGTACGGCCAGTAATCCATTAATGCTTTGGGAGACCACCAAGGTGCATTTAAGCAGTCTGATTATTTCATACTCAACAACAAGAAAAAGGCAGAGAGGAGAACAGCAGCTGATGCGTGAGGCCCAGCTGAAGGCAGCCGAGTCGGCATATTATACCAGACCATCTGTGGTTAAGTTACAGCGGGTCACGGCTCTCCGGGCTGCTCGGGACTCGATGCTCAAAAGGGTCTTTTTTGCAAAGCAAAGGCTGTTTGAATATGGGGATAAGCCAGGTAGATACTTCACTTACCTGGCTAGGAAGAAAAGTGCTCTGCAGTCTAATGTGTCTTTTAGGAAAAGACCTGGCAACATCACTTGTGAGCTAAAAAAAAGTTTAATGCCAGATTTCAGGAATTCTATGCAGAGTTATACCGTTTGGAGGGTTGTTGGGATGGCGTAGCCAGAGTAGAATCTTTTTTTTGAAAACCTGGATTTCCCTGGTATAAATGCTGATCAGGTCTCCCTTTTAAATGCACTGCTGACAGTACAGGAGACGCAAGAAGTGGTAAGGCAGCACCAAGGTGGTAAGGCAACCGGTCCAGACGGGTTCCCGAGTAACTTTTACAAGGAATTTATACATACGTTAGCTGAACCACTCCTGGAGATGTATAGTCATTGGCATAGCCAGGACTTCCTTCTGTCCTCTCTTAGGTCAATATCTCCCTTATTTTAAAGAAAGGGAAAGACCCTGAGGATTGAGAGTTGTATAGACTTATCTCGTTATCGAAGTTAAAAATCACACAACACCAGGTTATAGACCAACAGGTTTAATTGGAAGCACCTAGCTTTCGGAGCGACGCTCCTTCATCAGGTGATTGGCAATTGAAAGCTAGTGTGCTTCCAATTAAACCTGTTGGACTATAACCTGGTGTTGTATGATTTTTAACTTTGTACACCCCAGTCCAACACCGGCATCTCCAAATCATGACTCGTTATTGAATATAGACTTCAAAAATCTTATCAAAAGTGCTGGCTGTGAAGTTGGAAAAGATGTTGCCCGTTATTATAAAAGAGGACCACACAGGTTTTATCAAGGGCCGCAGCTCTTGCAATAATATCAGGACGGTATTGAATAAAGTGCAAGTACGTCAGCAGAGATTCATTCCAGGCTTGGTGGTCTTCCTGGATGCAGAAAAGGCTTTTGATTGGGTGGAATGATTGTATCTCTTTGATGTTCTAGATCGCTTTGGTCTAATGGGGGCCTTTGCCAGGTGAGTGGCAGTATCATATAGAGAGACCCCAAGTTGGTGGTTATCACAAATGGTGTCAAATTGAGCAATTTTAGTGTGGGGAGAGGCAGCTGACAGGGATATCCTCTCTCGCCACTGCTATTTACCTTGGTAACTGGGCCATTGGTGGAGGCCATCTGAAAGAACCCTGAAATAGTGGCACGAAAGTGGGAATTAGGGAACACAAAGTTAGTCTTTATGTGGATGATGTCCTTCTGTTTTTGGCTAACCCAGAAAAGTCCATACCCTGGCTAATACAAAATATTAAACTACTTGGCAATTTTCGGCATACAGGAAAAATATTGCAAATTCGGAAGTCACGTCCATGGGGGAATTGGTGGAAGTACCGAAGCTGGAGGACGGAATGGAGTTTCCTTTTAGGTGGTCACAGAAAGGTTTTCTCTATCTTCCGTCACCTCAGAGTTAACTTGGTACAATTGTTTGAGAGAATAAAGCAGGACTTGCAGCAGTGGAAGGGGCTACCCATAACATGACTAGGCTGTATAGCCTTGATTAAAATTGATGTTCTTCGGTTATTATATCCTATGAGGATGCTCCTGTTGTTACCCAAACAGGTGTTGCGGAGGTTGCCAGTTTGCTTGGATCATTTATCTGGTACAATAGGTGCCCCCTAATTAAATTTACTGAGCTACAACTTCCGTGGGATATGAGGGGATGGGGTGGACCTCCCTGATCTGAAGCGATACCAAATAGGCGCTCTGCTGTCATATGTGGGTGAATGGGTGCGTAAGGACTCTAGGTCGATATGGCTTGATGCTGAGGCCTAGCAGGCAAAATGTCCCCTAATCAACTTACTGCTTACGGACAAGAAGAGATCTGTGGCTGAGCACTGAGAGCCCGATTTATCATAAATACAGTGAAAGCATGGAGGATAATGCAGCAGGATGAAGGCAATTTGCTTAAGACTTCGCCGTTCACCCCATTAGTGGGAGTCACAAGATTTAGACCGGGGTCAATGGACTCCAGCTTTAGAGCATGGGAGGGAAAAATCTCCTGTTTGGGAGATTTTTCAAGGCAGAGGTCTTAACGTCTATCAAATAATTAAGTCAGAAATACAGGATTCTTAATACTTCCAGGGTAGGGATTATATACAGAAGAAGACCACACTCTTGGCTCAGCCCTACTGATCAGATATAGAAAGAAGAGTGTTCCGATGTGAGGGCACTCTCTCGGTTATATCATTTGCAGTGAGGGAGCACCTTGGGGGATATGGAGAGTATGGAGAGACTCCATAGGATCTGGAATAAGGAGGTAGGGGAAGAATACTCCTCGGAAACAAGGAAGGATATAGGGGAATGTAAAGAAAATTTAAATATGCAATAAAGCACAAGCTATGCAATTGATATCCTTCACCGGGCCCATGTGGCTCCAGAGAGGTTAGCAAAGTTTAAGAAAGGATCTTCTCTGAAGTGTCCCAAATGTAAAATCAGCATAAGCACCTTCACACATTGCTTTTGACCCTCCTACAAGGTTCGTGGATACTGGGGTGCCATAGACAATGAGCTGGAGAAGGTTCTAGGAATTGAAGTTAAGGAGGATCCGATATCCCTTCTTTTGGAACTACTGCATCTGCCCTCTCTGGGAGCACAGGAAGAGGTTATTTAACATTCTTACACACTGTGTGAGGAAGAACATTCTAATGAATTGGATATTAGAAAAACCTCCAAGTCTTGTGGGTTTGCACGGACTTGTGATGGAGCAAGATTATCTGACAAGTATGGTACGCCATGGAACAGAGCAATTTTATAAAACATGGTGGCCCTTTCTAAATTATGTAGACATGGACCTATCGGCGGTACTGTTTAGGGCCTTTATATAGCCACAAGGGCCGTATATGGTGGTCCGGGGAGCCAAGTAAATATGGGTATAATAACTTTGCTCCCATGGATGGGAGCTTCGGTGGAGGTGCAGTGAGTGGAGTAATAATTTGAGTTTATTTTAATCTGGGTTAAGTAAATATGAGACATTGTATCTTGAAGAGTAGTAGGTAGTTTATTGCAAACATTGCTGTAATATAATGTGATATTATTTCTAATTTTCTGTACTTTTGTACTTTTATAAGTTTTCATTTTTTTGTAAAAGAATAAAAATTGTTAAATAAATATATATATTTTTTTAAAAAGTCAACCATGTTGCTGTGGGTCTGGAGTCACGTGTAGGCCAGACCAGGTAATGATGGCAGATTTTTTTTCCGTAAAGGGCATTAGTGAACCAGATGGGTTTTTCAAACAATTGACAGTGGATTGATTGTTATCAGTAGATTCTTAATTCCAGATTTTTTTTCCCCCTTTTGAATCCAGTTCCACCATTTGCCATGGCAGGATTTGAACCCAGGTCCCCAGAACATTATCTGGGTCTTTAGATTAACAGTCCAAGCAATAATACCACGAGGCCATTGCCTCCCCATCTGTGCAGTACAGTTGAAGTTTTAGCCCAAATACTTGTTCAGTCATTTGTTGTTTGATTATAACACTAGATGGCAGCAATATTAAATAAATTCGAGCAAATTACATTAGATGTGTGAAAAGCAGAACATTTAAGTCTGTTTTCGCTGTGCAGAAGTTTAAAGTTTCTCTCTATAATACAATTTTCTTTGAAGAAATTAATCTACTTTTGAATGGCCTAAAATATGTGACCAAATGCCAGGGAGAATTAAAAAAACGGTGAGACTGTTGTCACCACCATTGTTATACAGGATCGTTTCATGAGTTTAGCCAAGGTGACCTCATTGATATGACATGGTAGAAACCAGACTGCAGACATTTGAATAGGGAGCTTCAGGATATATGGGCATAAAGTTAGAAAGTCAAAATGTAGGACTTGGGCCAGAGGAAATGGGACATTAAAAGAGGATAGACTAAAGGAGGCCAATGTTGCTAAAATGATGATGCTACTTTTAAATGAAAGTATGATGGTTCTGACATAACCAAAACAAGAGATGTTTTCCCAGGGCAGAAATGGCTATCACAAGATGGTTGGAGGAAGGTTTAGGGGAGATGTCAGAAGTAGGTTCTTTACACAGAAAATGGTGGGCGCAAGGAATGCACTGCTGGCAGGGGTCGTAGAGTCAGATACATTAGGGACATTTAAGCGACTCTTGGATAGGCACATGGAAGATAATACAAGGAAGGACATGTAGGTTAGTCTGATCTTAGAGTAAGATAAAAGGCCGGCACAACATCGCATGCCGAAGGGCCTGTGCTGTGCTGTACTGTTCTGTGTTCTCTGGGGACTGACAGCATCTGTTTATCTTTGCAGCTATTTATGGCATGTTACAGTTGCTGACATTTATCATCCTTGAATAGCTGATGGTGAGTTGTCCAATTGAAATTATAATCTACGTGGAGTAGATACACTTGTATTGCCATTAGGTAGGGCTTTTCATGACTATCAATCAACCACAGTGAAAAAAACTGTTCTATTTCTAAGTCAGGAATGATCCATGACTTGGAGGGGAGGTTTCAGGTGGTAGTGTTCCTATGTTCCTGCTGCTCTTGTCCTTCTTGGTGGTTGAGCTTGCAAATTTAGAATGAACAGGTGAAGAAGCCTTGGTGAAATACAAAATCTTTGTTCTTAATGGTCAATACAGCAGTCTCTGTGCACAGGTGGCAGAGGTGATGCCAATTGAGTGGGTTGCTTTGTTCTGCATGTGTCAAACATTGAGTTTTATTGAAGCTTACTCAACAAGGCAAATGTATCATATTTTATCACACTCTTGACCTGTGCTTTGGAAATGCTGGAAAGACTATAGGAATCTGGAAATGAGATACTCACCTCAGAGTACACAGTCCACGACCTGTTCTTGTTGACATAATTTTGAAATGGCATTCTCTTCTTGGACAGTGATAGACCTTGCCATTTATCAGCCTAAGCCTGAATATGATGCACACCTTGCTATATGTAATTAGGATCAGGAATTGAGTGGGTTAGAATTTAGGGAACTGGAAATAAGAGAAGTAAAGACAAACTGCATAGTGAGCGACCAGTGAAGAAATGGTTGGAGTGAGAGAACAAAGAGTTGATAACTCTTAGAAGAGAAAACATTCTCAGGTTTCTTTGCATTTGCTATTGGAGGCAGGAGAAAGGTTTTTGAGGAGACAGTTACTCATTTGGAAGAGGAGATTAGTCTTGCCCGTCAGTGTTATCTAGGCTACATATGTATGTGAAACATGGGAATTGTGAAAACTATGCGTGGGTTTCCTCCCACAGTCCAAAGATGTGCAGGTTAGGTGAACTGGCTGTGCTAAATTGCCCATAGTGTTAAGTGTATTGGGGGAAGGACATTCTGGCCATTGAGGGAGTGCAGCGTAGGTTCATGAGGTGAATTCCTGGAATGGTGGGACTATCATATGTTGAAAGATTGGAGTGACTGGGCTTGTATACACTTGAGTTTAGAAGGATGAGAGGGATTCTGGTTGAAACGTATAAGATTATTAAAGGAGTGAACACTCTGGAGGCAGGAAGCATGTTTCCGCTGATGGGTGAATCCAGAACCAGAGGACACAGTTTAAAAATAAGGGGTAGGCCATTTAGGACAGAGTTGAGGAGAAACTTCTTCACCCAGAGAATAGTGGGTGTATGGAATGCTCTGCCCCAGAAGGCAGTGGAGGCCAAGTCTCTGGATACTTTCAAGAAAGAGATGCATAGAGCTTTTAAAGATAGTGGAATCAAGGGTTATGGGTTTCAGGTAGGAACAGGATACTGATTGTGGATGATCAGCCATGATCCTAATGAATGGTGGTGCTGGCTCAAAGGGCCAAATGGCTTATTCGTGTACCTATTGTCTATTATGTATTAGTCAGAGGGTAATGGGTGTGGGTGGATTACTCTTTGGAGGGTCGGTGTGGACTTCTTGGGCTGAAGGGCCTGTTTCCACACTGTAGGGAATCTAATCTAAAAGAGAGATATGAAAAATTATACTATAAATTCAGAATGTGGAAATGTACACCTCTTACCTGTGAGTAGCACAGTATTACTACTCTGTAACTTGATATTCTGTGCTATGAGTTAATGATTCATTCTGTAGTTTGACTTCATTTGAAGTGAGTTGCATTGGTTGAAGTTAATTTACTGTGTTTTTATCGTTTTTAGCATGGTGTGTCACAAGAAGATTTTATTCGAGCAAATCATGGAAAAAACGTGAGGGATGTCATTTTTGATGTAGCAAGTCAGGCACATGTTCATCTTGAGCATGTACGTATTTCTGCTTTCAACAGAATTAGCAATATGTCTGTGGCCTCGTTTTTTTCTCCATCTCTGATTCTGATGTAATATTACCACCTGAATCTTTCTGGCTCTGTCACCTGACTCCTATATTTCCCCCACTCCGGTTTGACCACCACCATTTTTTTTCCTTCCTCCTACTCCCCTCTGCTGTTTTCTTTCCATACCTTTATTACTCATTTGTTTTCATGAATCTAATTGTTATTACCAGATGAAGTGTGCAACCTATTATGTTTTTCCCTAGGCCCGATCATTCTGTGGAAATGTTCCTTCAAAGGCCTACCCAGCATTTTTGCAAACGGTAAGCTTCTATTCTATTCTCGCTTTGTTTTTTGAAACGTTGCATTGTTTTATTTTTAACCCTTGTTGAACTTGTTTACTTGTAGGTTGTTCTTGATGACTATTTGGACAGAATCCGTAAAGTTGATTTCGATGTGTTTCATCCTAGTCTGCAGAAGAGAAATACAATGCTTCCTTTCTACTTGTATATACGTTCTTGGAGGAAAATCTATTAAAAGTCAATCAGGGTTACAATAGCAAAGTTTAATAATAGTGCTTGATTCTTTAAAAAGTAAATATTATATAAGATTGATAAGGACAGTGTTCTGTCCTTTTTATCCTTCATGAACTGGGCTCAAATTTAGAGCGGACTGACGGTTTGGAAGTCAATTCAATGACAACTTGATGGGTCCCACAAGAAAGGATTTGGGATAGACAGTCATTTCTATTGAAACAGCATAAAATGGCTTGCAGTTCAGCACCAATGTGCATATTTGCTATAGAAGGTTGTCGAAGATTTTTGACTAAGAAATGTTGAAAATACTTAATATTTTACCAAAATTGCATCTCATCTGGAAGTACATTGATGATAGAGGTAGAGGAACATGTTCCACTCTTTGGTGTTAATGTTCCATTCTCCACCTGTTAGCTTTAAAATCTATGACACAAACACAAAGCCTTAAGGTTTTTTTTACAGTTCTGTTTAAAGCAAATAATAGTAACTTTAAATAACATTTTTTAATGTGGTTTGATATTATAAGGCACTTCACAAGAGTGTTACAAAATTTGACATGAGTCACATAATGCAATATTAGGGTAGATGACCAAAAGCTTGATGCAAGAACTAGATTTTACAAGAATATCTTAAAAGATATTTGGAGAGGTATAAAGTGGGATTTTCAAAGCTTTGGAGCTTGGCAGTTGAATACACAGCCAGCAGTGATTGAAGAATTAAAATTGGAAATGCGCAAGAGGCCAGAATTAGAGGCATGCAGATGTCTTGGGAGTTGGAGGTGTTGTGGAGTTGACGAAAATTTTAGAACTAAGGTGGTGACATGCTGGGATTTGAAAACAACAATATGAGCCTTAATGTGTAAATGTTGCTTAATCTGGAGTTCATATGGGTCACTAGGATCAGGATGATGGTGAATGGGATGCATTGGGAGCTAAGGACACAAGCAGCAGAGTTTTTGATTTCTTCAAGTTTTCAAAAATAGGACATGGGAGGCTGACTTAAGGTACGTTGGAAGAGTCAAGTCGAGATGTAACAAAGGCATGAATAAGGGTTTTAGCATCAATTAAGATGAGGTGGGGGACAGAGTTGAATGATGTTGCTGAAGGGAAAATCAGCATTCTTGATGGTGGCAGGGAAATGTGATTGGAAGCTCACTTCATGGTTCACAAATAACAGAAATTTGTGAATTATTTATTCAACCACCTGTATTTACTTTTCTGTCTTCCTTTCAAGTGAGTTCTTCCAGCTAAAACTAATCACTGAGTTTCCATGAATTGTGTTTATCTGGAGGTCTTCAAGGAGGCTATTAAAATTATGCTGTTTTTATTTTGGGTATAAGACCACTAATAGGAAAGTTCTAGAAGCTTTTGAATGTAACCTTTTCAACTTTCTAAAAAACTGACTACTGTACACTGATATAACTACCAGCTGGTTCTGCATAGTTTTCTCAAGTTATTGTCATTTAAAAGAGCAATGCTCAGATGGTGGAGTGCACTGATTTTAAAATCTTAATTTTGTAGTACATTCAGTTGTTTAATTAAACTGTGAAAGTTACTATACTTAAGAATATAAAGGAATACTTGTCAAACTAAAGCATCTTTTAGAATCATGGTCATGGAACTGACGACAGCCATTCAGCTCATCACATACACACTGGTCAAAAGTTCTAAAGTGCTGTTCAGCCATCCTGGTTTATATAGATTTTATAGCCCATGTATAGTCTTATTACAATGCAACAAGACAAAGTTAAAAATCACACGACATTAGGTTATTTGAAAATCTGGTAGGAAAGTAAATCTGCCATAATTACCCGGTCTCACCTGCAGCTGACCCCAGATCCACAACAATGTGGTTGAGCTTTGACTTCTTCAACTTTGAAACACTGCTTTAGTGTTCTAACCAAACACATCTGGTCTGGAACTTTCATATTAAAATCCCTACACTCAGGGAGCCTATTTCCTAACACTTCTCATCTATCCCCTTTCTTCAGGAGAAACTGGTTCACACTAAACTCTGTGAACTGAACAATAAGCTTTCCAAATAATAAGTATTTCCCCAAGTAAATTTTAAAAAGTGACCAATCCTTCTAAACTGAAAGCAAACAAATGTTCCTTAATATTTACTCTGACAGCTCATTAAACCCTGTCACTGCAAACAAATCCCTCTTATCATTCTGGGAAATCACTGGTTCAAAGAACATCATGACTCCAGACATACTTACAAATTAACCATAAAATCTCCTCATAGTCACAGAACAAAACTCTCATTCCAAGAGTTTGAAGTAAAAATTTTAAAGCAAAAGATCAATCTATAAATATATGTAAATCATACATGTTCCAGAACACTGATAGTGTCTGTCCAATGAAAGATATTTCAGAGACGTGGTGATGCATGTATTAAGGATTAGTTTATTGCTAGTTATCTGAATGGATAGACTAATTTGGGGTTTACCATTTTGGCAAACTGGTTCAGATGTGCTAATTTGAGATTGGTTAAATTACTGTTTTGGTGATAATAAAATGGTATTGTTTTCTTTCTCCTGATATATGCTTTTTTCCTTTCAATAAAATTATGTTTCTTTCTTATTTCCTTTTATATTATCACTTCTATTACTTACATTATAAGTGTGATAAAATTATTGTATTCAATGATTGTTGCTTTAACACGTTATCTCGTATTGTCACTCATTTCTGTTCCATCCACAGTGCCATTCCAGAAGTAAGTGAGGCTTCACAGAGATAAAACTGTTGCAAACTTGCTGAAGCCAAAATCAACTAGCCAATCAGCATCTTATCGATCTCATGTTGTGTCTATACTTATTAACTGTTGTGTCATAATCTGCAGCAGTGAATGTGATTTAAATAAATTTCAGTAAGGCATTAAAGAATGCTCTGCTTGGTAGACTGGTTTGCAAGGTTAGATCACGTGGAATACCAGGAGAACGAGCTATTTGGATACAGAACTGGCTCAAAGGTAGGAGACGGAGGGTGGTGGTAGAGGGTTGTTTTTCAGACTGGAGGCCTGTTACCAGTAGTGTGCTGCAAAGATTGGTGCTGGGTCTACTATTTTTTGTCATTTATATAATTGATTTGGATATGAACGTAGGAGGTGTGGTTGATAAGTTTGCAAATGACACCAAAATTGGAGGTTTAGTGGACAGCAAAGAAGATTACCTCAGAGTAAAAAAACATCTTGATCAAATGGGCTGATGAGCTAAGCAGTGGTAGATGGAGTTTAGACAAATGTGAGATGCTGCAGTTTGGAAAGGCAAATGAGAGCAGGACTTATACACTTAACGCTAAAGTCCTGTGAAGTGTTGCTGAACAAAGAGATCTTTGCAGTTTCATAGTTCCTTTAAAGTGGAGTGGCAGGTAGATAGAATAGTGAAGAAGGTATTTGGTATGCTTGCCTTTATTAGATAGAGCACTGAGAATAGGAGTTGGGAGGTCATGTTGAGGCTGTACAAGACATTGGTTAGGCCATTTTTGGAATACTGCATTCAGTTCTCGTCTCCCTGCCATAGGAAGGATGTTGTGAAACTTGAAAAGGTTCAGAAAATATTTACAAGGATGTTGCCTGGGTTAGAGGGTTTGAGCTAGCAAGAGGCTGAATACACTAGGGCTATTTTCCCTTGAGCATCGGAGACTGAGGGGTGTCATAGCCAAATTACTTTCCCAAGGGTAGCGGAGTCCAAAACTGGAGGCATAGGTTTAGGGTGAGTGGGAAAGATCTAAAAGGAACCTAAATGGCAACTTTTTTCAAAAGAGGGTGATGCGTGTATGGAATGAGCTGCCAGAGGAAGTAGTGGAGGCTGGTACAATTACAACATTTAAAGGGCATCTGGATGGGTAAATGAATGGGAAGGGTTTAGGGGGATATGGGCCAAATGTTGGAAAATGGTTCTAGATTAATTTAGGATATCTGGTCAGCATAGATGATTTGGATTGAAGGGTATGTTTCCATACCATGCAGCTCTACGACTCTGTGACACTATGACACAACAACAAAGGGGTCTTCAAGGGAAAAAAAATCCTGACGAGAACTATAGCCATCCTGTAAGAAAATGGTGGAAGAGCTGAGCATTCCAGAGCACAAGATAAGGCTGAAGTATTCACAGCAATCTTCAGCCAGACGTGTTGAGTGGAAAATCCATTTTGGCATGCTCCAGTGGTCCGTAAGATTACAGATACTAGTCTTCAGCCAATTCAATTCATTTGTGATATCAGGATATTGCAAAGGCTAGGGCCCTGACAACATTCTAGCAATAGTATTGAAGACTTGTGTTCCTGAACTTTCAGCTCTCCTAGCCAAGCTCTTCCAATACAGTTATAATACTGGCATGCAGCCACCTGGACATAAAAAGCAGGATAAATTCAACCCATCCAATTATTGCTTAATCAGTCTACTCTCAATCATAAATAAAGTGATGGAAGGTGTCTTCAACAGTGCTATCAAACGACACCTGCTCAGCAATAACCTGCTCAGTGAGACACAGTTTGGGTTCTGCCAGGGCCACTCAGCTCCTGCCCTCATTACAACCTTGGCACAAATATGGATAAAGGAATTTCATTTTAGAGGTGAGATGAGAGTGACAACCTGCGAGATAAAGGCTGCATTCGACCAAGTGTGGCATCAAGGAGCCCTAGCAAAACTGGAATCCATGGATATCAAGGGAAATGTTCCACAGGTTGGTGTTATACTGGCATGTAGGAAGATAGTCATGGTTGTTGGAGGTCTGTCGTCTCAGCTCCAGGACATCTCTGAAGGAGTTCTTCAGGGTAGCATCCTAGGCCCAACTATCCTCAGCTGCTTTATCAATGATCTTTCTTCCATCGTAAGGTCAGAAGTGGAGATGTTCACTGAGGATTGGACATGTTCAGCACCATTTGTGACTCCTCAGATACTGAAGCAATCCATGCTCAAATGCAACAATATCCAGGCTTCGGCTGACAAGTGGCAAGTAACGTGCCACACAAATGCCAGGCAATGACCATCACTAATGAGAGACAATCTAACCACCACCCCTTGACATCCAATGGTGTTACCATCACTGAATTCTCCATTATCAACATCTTGTGGGGGGAAGGGGGGGTGATGTTTACCATTGATCAGAAACTCGGTTGGACTCTCCACACAAACACAGTTGCTACAAGAACAGGTCAGAGGCTGGGAATACTGCGGAGATTTACTTACTTCCTGACTCCCCAGAATCTGTCGACAAGTAAGGAGTATAATGGAATACTCCACACGTTTCTGGATGAGTGTGACTCCAACAATACTCAACAAGCTTGATATCATCCAGGATGAAACCGCCCACGTGATTGGCAATATATCCACAAGCATCCACTCCTTCCAGCACTGACACTCAGTAGCAGCAGTGTGTCCTTTCTACTGGATGCTCTGCAGAAATTCACCGAAGATGCTCAGTCAGCACCTTCCAAACCTATGACTACTTCCATCTAGAAGGACAAGGGCAGCAAATACATGGAAACACCACCACCTGTAAGTTCCCCTCCAAGCCACTCACCATCCAGTCTTAGAAATCTGTCAAAATCTCATCACTGTCGCCTGACCAAATTCCTAGAGTTCCCTCCCAAAGGGCATAGTATGTCGACCCACAAATGTGAACTACCGTAGTTCAAGAAAGCAGCTCATCACCATCTTCTCAAGGGCAACTAGGGATGGACAATAAATGCTGGCCAGCCATAGATGCCCACATCATACAAGTGAATTTTAAAGAAGTTAATGATTTTTTATTTGCCCTCTGACAGTGTCATTGTCAATTTGTTATCCACAATATAAGCCCTTATTTTGATGGTTACTATTTCACCCTGCCTCCCAGGAGGATTATTCACATGATTACCACACTACCAAACCCAAATGCATTTTTACATTACAACATGTTTCAAAGTTTGAAATAGCGGCTAGTTAATAAGACAAAGCTGTTCCAAATAACATCAACAAATGACATCAGAAGTCCTGGCTGTGGACCACAAAAGAAGAGCCTCTGGCCTGTAAAACTAACCAACAATTTGTAATTAAACAGAAATTTCTGGAGAAACTCAGAAGGTCGGGTGCCACCTGTGGAGACAGAGTCTGATATCACTTCTTGGCTGTGTTAGTGCTTTCTGCACAGATCCCTCAAAAGTACTTCAAAGAGACTTTTAAAGAGTGAAATGGTCTCTAAGGAAATGCTCTCAGAAAGGAATTCCAAACTATTATCTTCAAATTTGAGCTTTTGGACTCCATCTTAATAGAGAGAACCGTGTTAGGGAACTGGAGCTGAGCTGGACGAACTTCGGATCATTCAGGAAGTGGAGGGGTTATTGAGAGGAGTTACAAAGAGGTAGTTACTCCACAGCCACATGAAGAAATTGGGTGGGTTACTGTAATGGTTAGGGAAGGGAACCAGCAGGCAGTGTAGGGATCTCCTGTGGTGGGTGCCCTCAACAACAAGTATACCGTTTTTGATACTGTTGGTGGGGGGGGGGTCAACTCACCAGGCATAAGCACTGGGGCACAGGTCTCTGGTGCAGAGTCTGTCCCTGTTGCTCAGAGGGGAAGGGGGAAGAGGAGCAGAGCTTTAGTCATTGGGGACTCCATAGTTATGGGGACAGATAGGAGGTTTTGTGAACGAGAGACTCTCACAATTGGTGTGTTGCCTCGCGGGTGCCAGGGTTTGTGATGTCTCTGATCATGCTTTCTGGATTCTTGAGAGGGAGCAGCCCCAAGTCGTGGTCCACATTGGCACTAACGACAATAGGTAGGAAGAAAGGTAGGGATCTAAGGCAGAAATTCAGGGAGCTAGGGCAGAAGCTTAGAGCTAGAACAAAGAGTTATTATCTCTGGTTTGTTGCCCGTGCCATGTGCTAGTGAAGTGAGTAACAGGGAGAGAGCAGAGCTGAACACATGGCTGCAGGAATGATACAGGAGGGAAGGTTTTGGATTCTTGGATAACTGGAGCTCTTTCTGGGGAAGGTAGAACCTCTACAAACAGGATGGTCTTCACCTAAACCAGAGGAGTACCAATATCCTTGGGGGGGATGTTTGCTAATGTTCTTCGGGGGGGTTTGAACTGATGCAGCAGGGGATTGGAACCTGAATTGTAGTTCCAGTGTACAGAAGGTTGAGGGTAATGAGGTCAGGGATAGGTTTACAAGGTTGCAAGAGGGCACCGGCAATCAGGTTTCCAATGTGTGTACTTCAATGCCAGGACCATCTGGAATAAGGTGGGTGAACTTGCAGCATGGGTTGGTACCTGAGATTTCGATGCTTTGGCCATTTCAGAGAAATGGCTAGAGGAGGGGCAGGAATGGTTGTTGCAGATTCCGGGATTTAGATGTTTCCGGAAGATCAGAGAAGATGGTAAAAGAGGCTGGGGTGGCATTGTTAACCAAGAGTAGTATTACAGAAGCTGAGATAGCATTTGAAGACTCATCCACTGAAGTAGTTCGGGCTGAGGTTAGAAACAGGAAAGAAGAGGTCACCATGTTGAGAGTTTTCTATAGGCGTCCGAATTGTTCCAGGGATGTAGAGAAAAGGATAGCAAAGATGATTCTCAATAGGAGCGAGAGTAACAGAATAGTTGTTATGAGGGACTTTAACTTGCCCAATATTGACTGGGAATGCTATAGTTTAAGTAGTTTAGATGGGTCAGTTTTGTTCAATGTGTGCAGGAGGGTTTTCTGACACAGTATGTAGACAGGCCAACAAGGGGCAATGCCATATTGGGTTTAGTACTGGAATGAACCCGGCCAGGTGTTAGATTTGGAGGTTGGTGAGTACTTTGTCGATAGTGACCATAATTTGGTAATGTTTACAATAGCAATGGGCAGGGATAGGTATATACCAGAGGGAAAGAGGTATAACTGGGGGAAAGGCAATTATGATGCGATTAGGCAAGATTTAGGATGCAGAGGATGGGGAAAGAAACTGCAAGATATGGACACTCATGAAATGTGGAGCTTATTCAAGGAATATCGACGGTGGATCCTGGATAAGTACAGAGGAAACTCAATTATACGAATACCAATTATCCGAAAGAGATCTCAAGGTTCCGATAGAAACATTACATCAAAGACGTGTCTCCAGCAGTGGTGCTTCTTTTGTTTGCAGTGATTAAACAGGCACAGTCCCCAAATGACTGATATCTCTCTCTCTCTCTCTCTCTTTCCCCCCCCCCCACACTTTCCCTGGTGTTCCACAGAGGGGTGTACCCTAACCCCCCCCGCCTTCCCAAGAATAATCTCTCCAACGTTGTCCTGCACAGGGCAAACATGGAACCTGTCAAAAACTTGCAGTAAAAAGTTGTATGTGTGGCTGTGGTTGTGTCTGTACGCTATTTGGAGACTTACCCTATAAAGACATCTGCAACAGTCTTGTTGGTGTACAGTCTGGCTGCCCCGGAAAGGGGACGGGGTGGACGGAGGGGACAGTGGGAGGGGTGGCTGTGTTGGGGTCGGGGACTTGCGTGCTTTGTCCTGGGGGGAAGGTGGCGTTGGACCGGGCTGGGAGCGGGGTTGGATCGATTCGGAGCGGGGGAGGGGTGAGGGCTCGCACGCTTTGTGCTGGGGAGTGGGGTTGGTGCTGGACCGGGTCAGGGGACGGTGTTGGCCTGGGGGGTGAATCGAGAGGGAGGCGGTGTTGGGGGTGGGGTCTCATGCGCTGTGTGCTGCTGCAGTCACCTGAACAGGGAGCAAACTTTAAAACTCCAAGCCCCAGAGAAAAGGCATTTAACTGCTTTTCCGAATAATCGATTATCCAAACTAAATAGTGCCCGCCCATCACATTCGGATAATCAAGTCTTCACTGTATACAATGGAACCTCGATTATCTGAATACCAATTATCCGAAAATCGGATTATCCGAAGGAGAGCTCGAGGCCCCGATAGAAACTTTAAATCAAAGATGTGTTTCTAACAGTGATTACGTCTTTTGTTTACAGTGATTAAACAGGCACAGTCCTCAAATGACTGATCTCCCGCGCCCTCTCTCCCCACACTTTCCCTGGTGTTCTACAGAGGAGCGTACCCTAAACCCACCGCCTCCTTCCTTTCCCCAGATAGTCTGACTAACATTATCCTGTACAGGGCAGAGGGGACAGTGTTGGGCGGGGATGCGGGGGCGGGGGCAGTATTGGGCGGAGACAGGGGGGAGGGCAGTATTGGGCGGAGACAGGGGGCGTTCGCAGTGTTGGACGTGGATAGGGGGAGGGGGCAGTGTTGGGCGGGGATGTGGGGCCGGGGGCAGTGGTAGACTGGGATGGTGGCGGGGCAGTGTT
>NC_057713.1:40033642-40036655 GCF_004010195.1 Chiloscyllium plagiosum | reverse complement strand
TTGGACGGGGGGCAGTGTTGGGCTGGGATGGGGGGGCGGGGCAGTGATAGATGGTGTTTGGGGGCGGGGTGTCACATGCTGTGTTGCTGCAGTCTCCTGAACGGGGAGTAGACTTTTAAAACTCCGAGCTCCAGAGGAAAGGCATTTAATCGATTAACCAAATAATCGATTATCGGAAAGAAATAGTGCCCGCCCATTACATTTGGATAATCGAGGTTCCGCTGTATATCTGTCAGGCAGGGAGGTAGTTGTCAAGAGAGGGAGCCATGGTTTACTGAAAAAGTTGAAGCTTTTGTCAAGAGAAAGAGGAAGGTTTATGTGAGGATGAGACATGAAGGCTCAGTTAGGGGTCTTGAGAGTTATAAGTTAGCCAGAAAAGATCTAAAGAGAGCGCTAAGAAGAGCGCTAAGAAGACATGAGAAGTTGTTGACAGATAGGATCAAGGAAAACCCTAAAGCCTCATATAGGTATATCAGGAATAAAAGAATGACTAGCATAAGATTCAAAGATAGTTGTGGAAAGTTGTGTGTAGAATCTGAGGACATCAGGGAAGCACTTAATGAACACTTTTCATCAGTATTTACAATGGAAGAAGGACAATGTTAGTGAGAATCCAGAGATACAGGCTACAAGATTAGATGGGATTGAAGGAGAAAGTGAGGTCTGCAGAGAAGGGCTTATGCCCGAAACATCGATTCTCCTGTTCCCTGGATGCTGCCTGACCTGTTGTGCTGTTCCAGCAACACATTTTCAGCTCTAGATGGGATTGAAGTTGACAAAGAGGAGATTTTAGCAGTTTTGGAAGTTCTGAAAATAGATAAGATCCCAGGGCCGGATGGGATTTATCCTCGGATTCTCTGGGAAGCCAGGGAGGAGATTGCAGAGCCTTTGGCTTTGATCTTTATGTCATCATTGTCGACAGGAGTAGTGCCAGAAGACTGGAGGATAGCAAATGTTGATCTCTTGTATAAGAAGGGGAGTCGGGACAACCCTGGTAATTATAGGCCAGTGAGCCTTACTTCGCTTGTGGGTAAGGTGTTGGAAAAGGTTATAAGGCATAGGATTCATAATCATCTGGAAAGGAATAATTTGATTAGGGATAGTCAACATGGCTTTGTGAAGGGTAGGTCGTGCCTCACTAACTTTATTGAGTTCTTCGAGAGGTGACAAACCAGGTCTATAAAGATAAGGCAGTTAATGTGGTGCATATGGACTTCAGTAAGGCGTTTGATTTGGTTCCACTATTGCACAAAATAAGAAGTTTTAGGATTGAAGGTGATTTAGCAGTTTGGATTGGAAATTGGCTAGCTGAAAGAAGATAGAGGGTGGTGGTAGATGGAAATGTTCATCCCAGAGCTCATGATTTGGAGATGCTGGTGTTGGACTGGTGTGTACAAAGTTAAAAATCACACAACACCAGGTTATAGTCCAACAGATTTATTTGGAAGCACTAGCTTTCGGAGCGCTGCTCCTTCATCAGATGGTTGCGGAGTATAAGATCGTAAGACAAAGAATTTATAGCAAGTTTACAGTGTGATGTAACTGAAATTATATATTGAAAAAGACCTGGATTGTTTGTTAAGTCTCTCATCTTTTAGAATGAACACGTTGGTTTCAGTTCTTTCATATGTGAATCGCAGCACTTTTTTAAAGTTACAATCTCAATGAACTTTAACAATTGGTGTCATGTCAGCCCAGATAAAGTATGAGGTGCCCTGTGTGACGCTATCTGTGCCACAATGTTCAGACTGATTCTAATCTAAAAAACAGATTTACAGAATCTTACATGGATTCATGCAGTTTTTGAGCAAAGTAAAATGTAATTCTGCAAGTACAAATTCACCCCACAAACTTATGTTTTGGGGGGGGGATATGAGTGGCTCTGAGACAGTGTGTGTGAGTGTGAGTGTAAAGCAGTATAAGTCTGTGAGAGGGCGTGTGCGTGGGTGTGAGTGTAGGAATGTATGTCGAGCTTGTATTGCTAGAAAAGCACAGCAGGTCAGGCTGATAGTTAGATCTGGAGTCAGGCAGGGCTGCCCTCTCTCTCCTGCCTTGTTTGTGTGCTGCATAGAGCCATTTGCCGAGTCCATCAGGAAGGATGCGAGCCTGAGAGGGGTGACTATTCCTGGCAGCGGGGGCCTGCAGGTTAAGGCCTCCCTGTACATGGATGTCGTCGCCGTTTTCTGCTCGGATCCGCTGTCCGTGTGCAGACTCATGCGCATATGTGACCAGTTCGAACAGGCCTCGGGGGCCAAGGTAAACCGAGGCAAGAGCGAGGCCATGCTCTTCGGGAACTGGGCCGACCAATCCTCGCTCCCCTTCACCATCAGGACCGACCACCTGAAGGTGCTGGGTATTTGGTTCGGGGGGGCTGAGGAGTGCGCCAAGTCTTGGGAGGAGCGTATCAGCAAAGTGAGGCAGAAACTGAGCAGATGGAAGCTACGGTCGCTCTCCATCACGGGAAAAAACCTGGTCATCAGGTGTGAGGCACTGTCATTGCTATTATACGTGGCACAGGTCTGGCCTATTCCCAGAACCTGTGCCGCTGCAGTCACCCGGGCCATCTTCCAGTTTATATGGAGGTCAAAGATGGACCGGGTCCGAAGGGGCTCGCTGTACAAAGATCTGGGCAACGGAGGAAAAAATACACCCAATGCCACCCTCAACCTGATGGCCACCTTTGTGTGTGGCTGCATCAAGCTGTGCGTGGATCCCCGGTACGCAAACACCAAGTGTCACTACATACTGAGGTTCTACCTGTCCCCGGTGCTGCGAAGGATGGGCCTGGCCTCGCTGCAGCGGAATGCCCCGAGTAGTTGGACCGTACCGTATCACCTGTCCTTCGTGGAGAAATTTATCAAGAAAAACACCTTTGACCACAAGCCCATCGGGAAGTGGTCAGCACGTAGTGTCCTTGAGACCCTTCGGGAAAAGGAGAGAGCGGATCCTATCGAGCGGTTCCCTGAACAGACTGTCAAAGCCATTTGGCAGAATGCCTCATCACCAGAACTTT
>NC_057713.1:40028872-40033433 GCF_004010195.1 Chiloscyllium plagiosum | reverse complement strand
GTCCAGGACTACGTGTTGAGGGATGCGCTGAAGCTTGGGGCAGCTGCCGCCAAGGCGTGGTGGGGAAAGACCACCGTGTAACATCTGCCTGCCTAACGAAGAACAGGGGGCCCACGCAGTCATTTGGGCTCTGCTGACGCCTCAGCTAAAAATGTAATCAAACAGATCTGTAAATAGGAATGATTACTCTGTTTCGGTATGCAAACAAATGGAATGTTTTCATATGTATGGCATGTCCAACTGTACAGACCATTAAAGTATTTTATGAATAAAGTATATTTTTGAAATAAAAAAAGTCAGGCTGATTCATGATAAAGGGCTCCATCCTGAAATGTTGATTTTCCTGCACCTCGAATGCTGCCTGACCTGCTGTGCTTTTCCAGCAACACACTCTCGACTCTGACCTCCAGCATCTGCAGGCCTCACTTTCTCCCTGTGTAGGAGTGTATGTCTGAGTGTATAGGAGAAAGCTTGTGTATGAGAAAGGGTCTGCGTGAGTGTATGGGTCTGTAGGAATACATGTGTGTCTGTAGGAGTGTATGTGTGTAGGAGTGTTTGTGTGTCTGTGAGTGTGCGCCTGCCTGTGTGTGTTTTTCTGTCTGTGTGTGTTCATCTATTTGTGTGTGCATGTGTGTGTATGCATGTGTGTGTGTGTGTGTGTGTGTCATGTGCATGTATGTGTAGTGCAGTGGGGTCACCTGTAGTGTGAGCATGAACCCAAGGTCCTGCTTGAGGCTATCCTCACGGTTACTGAACTTGGCTATCAGCCTCTGCTCGGCCACTTTGCATTGTTGTATGTCCCGAAGTCTGCCTTGGAGGACGGTCACCTGAAAGTCCACAGTCGAATGTCCCGGACAGCTGATGTGTTCTCTGACTGGGAGGGAACACTCCTGTCTGTTGATTGTTGTGCGGTGTCCATTCATCCATTGCCGTAGCCTCTGCTCGGTCTCGCCAATGTACCATGCCTCAGGGCATCCTTGCTTGAAACATATGAGATAGACAACGTTGGCTGAGTCGCATGAGTACACAGTATCACCACGTGTAATGGTGGTATCCGTGTCCACACTCTGACACATCTTGCAGCATCTTCTGTGACATGGTTGTATGGTGTTGTCCGTAAATCCGAGCGGTTTGCTACGAACAATGGTCTGGTTGAGGTTCAGTGGTTGTTTAAAGACAAGAAGTGGAGGCGTGGGGAAGGTCTTGGCAAGGTGCTCATCCTCATTGATAATGTGTTGCAGGCCGTGAAGAACATGGCATAGTTTTCGGCTCCTGGAAAGAAACTACCCTGATATCTATTCTAAATCTATCACCCCCCCATATCTTTGTCACGAGATGGAATTTGACAGCTTCTGTCATGTCAAGAACACAATAGTCATCAAGAGAAATGTTGATAGTAAGCTGATGTGTGTTTCTTCATTGAATCCATTTAGGATTTGGTCAAAGTGTTCACACTATTTTTTTAGAAAGTAGGCTTTTTTTCTGTGAGTAGCATCGGCACCAGGAATTATGGTTGAAATCTGTAGACTGGGATCTGTTCAGCACTGGTTCTACTGAAGTTAATGAAGAGGAGAGTGAAGGAGGTAGAAGCTGAGTATGGTGCTGTCAGGTGGGTGAAAGTGACTGCTATCCTTAATTGAAAGAAGGTTTGGGAGAAAGTATGTCAGCATCAGTTAATTGGGAAGTATTTGAAATAATAAAAGAATGGAATAACTTTCATTTATATGTCCATCCATAACCTGAGGACATCCCAAATTGTTTCATAACAACTTAAGAATCAAAGTTTGTGCGAAGATTTGTAGCTCGGGTGCTCGTTGCTGTGGTTCTGTTCGCCGAGCTGGAAGTTTTTGTTCAAACGTTTCGTCTCCTGGCTAGGCGACATCATCAGTGCTTGGGAGCCTCCTGCGAAGCGCTTCTTTGATGTTTCCTCCGGTGTTTATAGTGGTCTGTCCCTGCCGCTTCCGGTTGAAGACAGGAAGGCAGCTAACAATCCGCATACTAGCCAGGGGACGAAACGTTTGCAACAAAAACTTCCAGCTCGGCGAACAGAACCACAGCAACTTAAGAATCCTTGAAGATCCTTGAACACAACAGCAAATATTCACACAGTAAGGTCCCTACCACAGTGATATGATGATGGTTTAATTTGTTTTAGTAATTTTGGTTGACAGTAAAATAAAGGTCATGAAATTGTGAGAATATGTGAGAAGGTAAATTAACCTCAAGCTGGTGATAAAGACACAAGGTTACATCTGTGAAAAGAGTTCCTGGATAAATTATGAAAAAGTGCAATTTTAATTGCAAAATGAAGTGCATAGGCAGTTCGTTGTGGGTAAAAGGTTTCCAAAGAGTGGCCAGTAATGCAACATTTGAGAACATGATGATATAGTTGATGTGTTGAAGATTCAAGGTATTTATTTTCCACATTTATCACAAAAATTGTCATTTTTAAAATTAAGACAAATTTCAACATAAAAATTTAACATTTTTCAAAGGAGCATATGTGCATGAGAAGTGTAAAATTTTATGACTTCATCATTTAAAGTTCTTTATTAGACGTTCATATACTTGCCCTCCAATGCAGGTAAGGCAATGTTGTGTATATTTAAAACACCTGTATTTGTTTTCACTTTCCATAAGCTTACAATGGAGGCTGTTGTCAAATTTTAAGGTGTGGTGACAGCTATTTTGACCTTTTGTTCGCTTAGTTTGTGAGATTAAGTGACATTTGGATTTATTTATTTTCAACCGATACACCAAACTATCTCCTCTCATAAAGTTTCCGAAACAAAACACTCCCATCACAGAATTATCGACTTCACTGAACCATTTGATATAATTTTACCATGCCTTTGTGATCCCAATTGCAGTTCTTCCTGGTGCTGCTGCTGCATTCTAGAAACAAACTGTACTGCCGGCAATCTATTGTGAAAGTAGTAACCCCTCAGCTGCACACCAATGGACAGACAGGACCCCAAAGCAGCAAATCAATCATATGAACATAAATTTGAGAAATTTATTATCCCAGTAATGGACAAGGTATTGGATTTGAAACTACTGGGCACACCTGGTTACTTAAATGAGTTGTGAATACTGTAGGCAAGAGATTTATTTTCGTAGAGATTAGCCACATCCCTCTAGAAAATTTGATTTTTAAAAATGTTATTTGATAGAATTTCCACTGTTTTAACTTGTCTTATTGAGCATCATGAATTAAGGGAGGATTATCAACACTTTAAGCAGTAAAGTTAGGACTATAACATGACTTTATCTCACCCAAAATTTTAATTGGGAAGTTCAGACAAATCATGTGTGCCAGAAAAATTGATTACTTGTGAAAGTAATATTTCCAGTCCACGTCAGATCAAGTTTCAAAGATAGTGCAAGTACAGCTCTGAGGAAAGCTGTGCCCATGTTTAATTAAACCTGAGAGATCATGCAACAGTGAAGCTGCAGTCAGTAGCACTGTTCATAGCAGGTATGGTTCACTATGCCTCTGCACAATCCAGCACAAAGAGAATCAAGCAAACGATTGCCTAGGTTGAGAGAATATTGATTTATCTATTTTACAGTTTTAGAACAAGGTTATAATAGTAGGGGATTTAACTTTCCTAACATCAAATAGGACTACTATAGTGTTAAGGGCTTGGAGGAAGAGAAATTTGTTAAGCGTGTTCAGGAAGAGTTTCTCATATATTATGTAGCTGGCCCTATTAAAGAAGGGGCAAAACTTGACCTCCTGTTGGGAAATTAGACAGACCATGTGACAAAAGTGCTAGTAGGGGAGCACTGTGTGATCGATAACTATAATTCCATTAGTTTGAAAATAGGTATGGAAAAGGATAGATCTGGTTTACAAGTTAAAGTTTCAAATTGGGGCAAGGCCAATTTTGATACTCTCAGATAGGAACTTTCAAAAGTTGACTGGGGAGGCTATTTACTGGCAAAGGGACATTGGTAGGTGGAAGTGAGTTAATGAGGGTTCAGAGCCAGCATGTTCCATTAGAGTGAACAGCAAGGCTGGCAGGAGTAGGGATCCCTGGATGTCTCGAGTTATTGAGGCCATGGTCTTGAGAAAGGAGGTATATGACACATATAGGCAGCTGGGATCAAGTGAATTCCTTGAGGAGTTTAGCAGTGTCAGAGTACACTTAAGAGGGAAATCAGGACACCTAAAAGGGGACATGAGATGACATTTGCAGATAAGGTAAAGGAGAATCCAAACAGATTCTGCAAGTACATGAAGGGCAAAATATTAACTAGGTAGAGAATAAGGTTTCTTCAAGATCCACAAGGTCAAGTTGAGGAGCCACAAGCGATGGGTGAGATTCTAAATGAATATTTCTCGTCAGCAATTATCATTGAGAAAGGTATAGATTCTAAGGAACATGGGGAAATTAGATTAGATTAGATTACTTACAGTGTGGAAACAGGCCCTTCGGCCAAACAAGTCCACACCGACCCAACGAAGCCTAAACCACCCATACCCCTACATTTACCCCTTAACTAACACTACGGACAATTTAGCATGGCCAATTCACCTGACCTGCACATCTTTGGA
>NC_057713.1:40004074-40028858 GCF_004010195.1 Chiloscyllium plagiosum | reverse complement strand
AGGAAACCCACGCAGACACGGGGAGAATGTGCAAACTCCACACAGTCAGTCGCCTGAGGCGGGTATTGAACCCAGGTCTCTGGCACTGTGAGGCAGCAGTGCTAACCACTGTGCCACCATGCCGCCCTGTGATGTCTTGAAGAGTGTCCATAATACAGAGGAGGAGGTGCTGGAAGTCTTAAATGACATTAAGACTGGGGGTCCTGATGAAGCATATCCCAGGACTTTGTGGGAGGCTAGGAAGGAAATTGCAGTGCTCCTAGCAGTGATATTTGTATCTCTGCCATGGGTGAAGTGCCCAAAGGTTGGAAAGTGCTAATGTTGTGCCATTATTTAAGAAAGGCTGCAGAGAAAGAAAGGCTGCAGAGAAATGCCTGGGAACTACAGCCTTACATCCGTAATGGATAAGCTGTATGAGGGGATTCTGAAAGACGGGATCTACAGGCATTTTTAGATTTTTTAGATTACTTACAGTGTGGAAACAGGCCCTTCGGCCCAACAAGTCCACACCGACCCGCCGAAGCGCAACCCCTTACCTAACACTACGGGCAATTTAGCATGGCCAATTCACCTGACCTGCACATCTTTGGACTGTGGGAGGAAACCAGAGCACCCGGAGGAAACCCACGCAGACACGGGGAGAATGTGCAAACTCCACACAGTCAGTCGCCTGAGTCGGGAATTGAACCCGGGTCTCTGGCGCTGTGAGGCAGCAGCGCTAACCGCTGTGCCACCATGCCGCCCACAAGATGCAAGGACTGATTTGGGATCGACAGCATGGCTTTGAGTATGGGAAATCGTGTGTCATGAATTTGATTGAGTTTTTTGGAGGGGTGACCAAGAAAATAGATGAGGGCAATGTGGTAGGTGTTGATTACATGGACTTTAGCAAGGCCTTTGACAAGGCACCACATAGTAGGTTGTTGAATAAGGTTAAATCTCCTGGGATCCAGGGAGAGATAGCTAAAATTGGCTTGATGGTAGAAGGGACAAGGTAGTAGTACAGGGCTGTTATTCAGATTAGAAGCCTGTGACCAGCAGTGTACCACAGGGGATCAGTTTTGGGTGCATTGCTATTCATTATTTATATAAATGATCTGGATGAGAATTTAGGAGGTATGGTTAGTAAGTTTGCAAATGACATCAAGATTGGTGGTGTAGTGGACAGCGAAGGAGGTTATCTGGGAATGCAGTGAGATTTTGATCAACTGGGACAGTGAACTGAGGAATGACAAATGGAGTTTAAGTTAGATAAATGCAAGGTGTTGCATTTTGATAAAGCAAACCAGGGTAGAACTTACACAGTCAATGGTCGTCCACTGGGGAGTGCTATAGAACAAAGAGATCTAGGGGTACAGATTCATAGCTCCTTGAAAATGGAGTCACAGACAGGCAGGGCAGTGAAGAAGTCTCTCACAATGCTAGCTTTATTCGGTCAGAGCATTGAGTATAGGAGATGAGACATCTAGTTGCAGCTGTATAAGATATTGGTGAGGCCACATTTGGAGTACTGTGTGCAGTTCTGGTCACCCAACTATAGAAGAAATATTACTAAACTAGAAAGTGTACAAAAAAAGACTTACCAGGATGCTACCTGGACTTGCCCTATAATGGTAGTGTTGTCCCAGTCGAATTCATGTTGCTTGTCGTCTGCGTGTGTGGCTACTAGGGATAGCTGGTCGTGTCGTTTCGTGGCTAGTTGATGTTCATGGATGCGGATCGTTAGCTGTCTTCCTGTTTGTCCTATATAGTGTTTAGTGCAGTCCTTGCGGCTCCCAAGCACTGAGGATGTCACCTAGACATGGGACAAAACGTTTGCAACAAAAACTTCCAGCTCGGTGAACAGAACCACAGCATGTTAGGATTGTCTTATGAGGAAAGATTGGTTTGACTGGGCCTGTATTCACTAGTGTTGAGAAAGATGAGAGGAAATCTGATAGAAACATAGAATTCAACCAGGCTGAACAGACTAGATGCAGGAAGGATATTTTCCCTGGATGGGTATCTAGAAATGGGGGACGGTCTCAGTATATGGAATAGATCAATTAGGACTGAGATGAGGGTAAATTTCCTTCACTCAAAGGATACTGAAGCTGTGGAATTCTCGACCACAGAAGGCTGTGAAGGTCAAGATACTCAAGATATTCAAGCAAGAGATAGATAATGTTTTAGATTTTAAAAGTATTTAGGAGTACAGGGAGATCCAGAAATGTGACGTTGAGATCAGCCGTGATCATATTGAATGATAGAGTAGGCTTAAAAGGCTGACGGCCTACTCTGCCTATTTTCTCTGTTTGTGTGTTACAATGTTGAACCTTTGTATTAAAATTTGTAACATGCAGAGCTGCCAATGTATATTCAATTGCTTGAGAAAATAAGACATTGTAATATTTTTCTTTAGAGATCTTCCATATTCAAGATTTTGATTATCACAGTTTCTGCAATAACAATTTCTTTTGGAAGTACTTTGGAATTTACAAATATTTCAGATTTTAAAGAAATTTATTGCACGATGTTAATTTGCAGTTTCCCACTTGGAGCTTTTGTTCCACATTTTTTCAAAAGTGTTTCAAATCCCTACACGATGTTGAATCAGTGATTAAACATGAAGAGAACCAGCGAGGATTCCTCACTCAAAGTAAGGGAGACAGGATTACTTGCTATTAAAATCATGAAATCAATACCTTTCAATTATAATTCAGAATTCATCATAGACAAAGAAATTGAGTTTAGCATTGCAAATATTTTGAAATGGCAGTACAAGGCCAGATAACGGTCTACATTGTGAGGCTCTCAAAAAGGAAAAGCACAAGTGAAAGTATTAGAGCAGTTTCAAATATCAAAGATATACTAGCCATTTGTATGTTTAACAGCAATGATTGGTAAACAATTGGAGGATTCATGCATTTAGCAACTTGCTCTAATTTGGGTTATAAAGCAAAAGGTGCTGCATGAGAAGTTGTCACTGACAATGCAAGTTGTCATAGAATCCCCACAGTGTAGAAATAGGCCATTTGGCCCATAAAGTCAACACCGACCCTCCGAAGAGCAACCCATCCAGACCCATTCCCCTACCCTATTATTTTAGATTTACCCCTGATTAATACACCCAACCTACACATCCCTGAACACTATGAACAATTTAGTATGACCAATTCACCTAACCTGCACATCTTTAGATTGTAGGAGGAAACCGGAACACCCGCAGGAAACCCACGCAGACACAGGAGAATGTGCAAACTCAACAGACAGTCGCCTGTGTCCCTTGCACTGTGAGGCAGCAGTGCTAACCATTGAGCCACTGTGCCTCAAAGCACTGGTTTAAAATGACTAGACATTTGATTAAGACATCAGCTCTAATTTGACTTGTTCAGTGATAATTCAAGTGTTTATCAATCGTATATTTGAATGTTCCATGTGATTTAAAAAGATTGTGAGTATTTGCATATCTGTATCTCTCCTGAAGTCCAAATTTCTAGTATTTAAGTAAATGGTTTCACTAGGAGTACTTGTGAAGCTAGTAGCCTTGATTTCCTATCAGGCTGCATACCTATGTCAAAAAAGATGTGGTAGGAAACAGCAGCTTCCTACAAATTTTCAACTCTCCCTTCAAACTGATTTTGCACACCAGCACACATATCCTGGGATCTTGACTTGCAGTCATGCAAAACACAGTGAGGAGCCCATTAGTTTTGGCAGATGTGGAGTGCGGGTATGACTTTTTCCATTATGCATGCAATATGGGAATGGCAGAACAGGTAGAAGACCTTAACAAGCTGTTAGGACAATAGTTCAGAAGGTGTTGCATTCCCCAAGGCCACAGTCATGATGCTTGGTAAGGCACTGCAGCCAGTCACCTTTTGAAGAGTCTGGGACCTCACACAGTTATAAGCTCATGATTACATGTGGAATGTCATTATCAAAAAATACGTCCTACGGAAATAGTTGGGCCTCCTGTGCCTGATTCTGTTACAAATAGTGAGAGGGAAGTAGAAGCCCTTTAAATGAAGTAATCAATGCATTAATGATTGAAATTAACCTAAACAGAACTTAACATTTCAAGTTTCTTGACTATTCTACGAGAAAAAGAATCAAGATACTTGGAGTGTTAATTTTGTTTCTCTCTCCACAGATACTGACAGGCCTGAATTTTCCAACACAATGTTTTTATTAATATTTTTATTTTATGCTTTCACCAGCTTCTGGGCTATTTTACTTGCATAAGATATAGCATTCAGTTCAAAGTTACTATATAATCACAGATAACACGGTTGTAATCAAGGTTGAAGGAAATCCTTTTGATTTGGTTGTCATACAAGATTAAATCCCACAACAGGATCATAATGAATATAAATATGTATTGTGAGATCCCAGCGTGGTATGATAAAGTTAAGGCTTAAATTCTAAAACTGGTGAAAAGACATCAGGAATGCATGTTGGTGAATATCCCCTTGGATTAAGGCATGAAAGAGAAGAATAACTAATACAGAAAATGGTCTGATAGCAGCAAAAGTCATCTTTAAGCAATCCAAAAAGGAGAGTATACATTTGGAGAAAACCAGGCAATATGTTTGGAAATCAAAAGGATTATGTGATGATGAAACAACATTTTAAAAACTGTGTAAAGAACATTCATATGCATCCTAGTGTGGCTTTAAAATTGAATCATTGTCTCCTTGTGGAAAAAAATAAATTTAAACCAAAAGGGAAATAGACGGTGACATCTTGCAAAATGTCCAGATTACAGAGGAGGAAGTGCTGGATGTCTTGAAACAGGTAAAGGTGGATAAATTCCCAGGACCTGATCAGGTGTACCCAAGAACTCTGTGGGAAGCTAGAGAAGTGATTGCTGGGCCTCTTGCTGAGATATTTGTATCATCGATAGTCACAGGTGACTTGCCGGAAGACTGGAGGTTGGTAAACATAGTGCCACTGTTTAAGAAGGGTGGTAAGGACAAGCCAGGGAACTATAGACCAGCGAGCCTGACGTCAGTAGTGGGCAAATTGTTGGAGGAAATCCTGAGAGACAGGATGTACATGTATTTGGAAAGGCAAGGACTGATATGGGATAGTCAACATGGCTTTGTGAGTGGGAAATCATGTTTCACAAACTTGATTGAGTTTTTTCAGGAAGTAACAAAGAGGATTGAGGAGGGCAGAGCGGTAAATCTGATCTATATGGACTTCAGTAAGGCGTTTGACAAGGTTCCCCATGAGAGACTGATCTCTATGACTCTATGACTAAGAGCTAAAAGCCACAGAGGTCTCTCATAGAAGTCTTAAGTGCAAGCGATCTCAACATACAGATTAAACAGATATCACATTGTGTTGGCAAATAAACTTCTGCCCTCATTTCTTCCTCCCAGTACAATGATAGGGTTCCTCATATCCTCACTTTCTATCCCAGTTGTCTCTGTATTCAAAGGATCATTCTCAACCATTTCAACCACCTAGAGCAGGATGCTACCTCCAAATACATCTTCACCTCTCCTCCACTGTGTGCATTCTGCAGGGACCATTTTCTCTGGTTCACTTATCTATCAGTCCGAACACTTCCTCACCACCTTCACCTCCACCCCCATGGCCCCTTCTTATGCAATTGTAGCAAGCATAACACTTGCCAATTCACCTCCTCCTTCCTCACTGTCAAAGGTCTCAACACACACCTTCCAGGTGAAGCAGAGTTTCAATTCTACTTCTTTCAGTGTAGTCTATCATTGCTCACAATACGTCTCCTTTACACTTGTGACACCAAAGACTATCGAAGTTCTCATCTTTCTCACCAATTAGTAGCTCATTTAAAATTCTCAAGTTCTCCAGTTCATATACAACACTTGATCCAACAAATAAGAACAATTTCTAATTTCATTGATGAAACTTGATTTTCTTGTGTAAAATGCCAATAAGTTGATTCATGGATTAAAGTACTGACCGTCAGCTTCAAACATTTAAAGCGGTCATGAGTGGTTTGAGAGTCTCCTTGTTCTGAAGCTTTAGAAAGTTGCTGTGTTAAAAAAGCTTTCTTATTACTTTTAAATTAAGAAATCTCTTATCTCCAATTAATGAGTAAATGTGTTTTCTAACTCATGCACCCCAAACCACTATAATTGCCATAACTTGTTACATCTTCAGCCTAATGTATTCTTAAATGCATTGTAAGGAAAATACGGTATAATTAATTTATTTTACATTAGCTCATTAAGATAAGTCAGAATGTGCATCATTACTGAAAAATAGACATAAATTTGAAGCTCTTTCTCTTGTACTCATTAGGACTGGAATGGAAGAAACAAACTGAGCAATGTATTTTCCCCACATAGAATCGTAAAGTCTCACAGCACAGAAGGGCATTCTGCCATCCCTGCCTTGTCAGGCTGATGGAAAAGCTTTCCAATTAGAGAGAAGTTGCTCTTTGCCCATCGCCTTTCAAGTTCATCTTTTTCACACACAATTGAAACTGAAAGTTAGTATCAAATTAGCTTAGGCAAATTTGTTCAATCTCTCATTTGATAAATTTTGTCACTTGTGGTAAATATATGTCATTTCTTTACCACTTTCCTTGCCAGCGAAAACTGTTTCCAGGTACTCTTCTGATTAACATACTGAAATTTCTGGATTATTTTAAGTGTGTGGTAAGGTGATGGGTGAATATTAATGAGGCAAGATGCAGCATTAATAAATTGAACAAGCTAAATTAGCAATTCACACTGCCTAGCAAAGAAGTCACTGCTACTTGGGAAATAACAGAACAAAATGTAGCAAGATACTCCCAATGTTGAGATAAGCCTTGTAAGAATTCTTTTCTGATTCTGCCACTAATCTCACCATAACCCACACTGACTGTATTTGTGTAAGATTCTGCCCTATGTATTTGATCACAAAAACCTGTAAGAATAGGCTCAGCAATTGCAGACCTGCCAACATACCTTTGGTGGTGTTTGGGTGCTACAGTTTAGAAAGGATGTGATTGCATTGGAGAGACTGCAGCAGAGGTTTTCAAGAATTATTCTGGGGATGATAAATATCAGTTATGAGGATTGATTAGAGAAGTTGGATTCTTTTGCTTACAGACTAGAAGGCTATGAGATTTGGTCCAAAGTTTCAAAACTATGAGAGATCTGGACAGAGTTCAGACAGATAATAAAAACTGTCCCATAAAAAGTTCAGAAATAAGGGGTTGCAGATTTAAAGTGATTTGCAAAGGAAGTAAATGCGATGTGAGACAAAATGTTTTCACATGGCAAGCAGTTTGGGCCTGGAATGTACTGCTTGACTATAGTGGTGGAGTCACGTTCGAAAGGGCATGAGATGATTGCTTAAATAGAAATAATGTGCAAGAGTGTGGTGGAATGGCTGATAGAATGACACAAAATCAGAATGCTAATTTGAAGCACCAGTGCAAATATGATGAGCCAAATGGGCAGCTACAGGAGTCACTTTAGCATAATTTAAACCTCATGACTGTGAAGTTACTAAAACTCAGCTAACAAGTACCTTAGCTAAGCACAGCAAAATAGAGAAAAATGAAAATAACCACCTAAAACTATTCATAGAGCCAAGTTCAAAATTATAAATGTACAAAATTCTATTGCCTATTTTAAATTACAAAACTAGGATTTCGCTGTATCCTCAAATCTAAGGGTGTTTTCACTTCAAACAATTTAATATTTGTCTTATGATAAATGAAAGCATAAACACGGTCTATTTCAGCATTTGTTTATTTTGACTCGAGGGCAAATGACACCTTCAATTTAACAGGCAGAAACGCACACAGACAAAAATTAAATTTTGTGACAACACAGTAATTCACTGACCACAGGTGAAAAAATATAATTCCGCCCTCACTGAATCAAAATAATAAAACCATAACTAATTAATGAAAAATAAATTGAATTCTACAGTAACAAAGGCACAATTTAAGAGTTTCAGCCACAGAAAGGAGCATGTAGGAAGGTAGAAATATAATAATGGCATGAGAATGCAGTTGCAGACTCATCTCAGGGTCAAATATGACACAAAATTTGTGTGAACAAACTTGTTATTCTCATATTATTACCAGGTAGAGGGATGGAGACAAAAGGTTGGGCATGATATTTGAAATTGTCTGAAAACATTTTCAGTAATCATAATATTCAACTGGAGGAGATCTTGATTCATCCAGTTATGGATATTGAATAGGAAGTCTAATTTGTCAACAGTGGAGCAGTCAAGTAGCGGTGAGGGAAAGCTGTGTTACGACCATCCATATAAAATCTGACCACATGCTTTTAGATAGTGTAACTCAGGAGCAGCATGTAAATAGTAAATGGGAGGAGGCATGTACAGAACCTTGCGAGATGCCAGAAGGAAATGTAGGTACAGGAAGAGAAGCATTGAAAGTGGTACTATTGTTAACATTGGACAGCATGCAACCAGATGAGACTGAACAACTGGATGATAATGGAGAGATGTTGAAAAAGAATGGTGTGAAGAATATGAAAGGCAGTGTAGTGATTGGAACCAGATGGATCTGATTGACTATGACAGGTCTGGGGAACCTTTTTACATTGGAAGGCCACATTGTATTCAACCGAGATCCTAATTGGCCGTATGCTGAGAATTTAACATATACAATATCATATTTTTGTCAACATTTTTATTAATTTTAATTATAGCCTATTATATGAGGACTCTAAACAAATAAGAATTCAACAAAGTCACATTTATTTGTTTCTCAAAGTTGACAATATAACTAACAATAAGTCAAAAACATTTTTGTGTTGCTTATTGCGAGATAGGAATCAGATATTATCCATCATCTGAGAACTTAAGCATGTTTTAATTTAATATGAAAACATTGATTCACAACAGTAGGTTGTGCCAAAACAAGGCAGCATTTAACAAGCCTGTTGATGTGGATGTGGGTATTCAATAGCAGTTTTTCATATTTCAATGGGATCTTTAGCATCAAATAGAGACTTCAGAATATTATTTCCTGAGAACTCAATCAATTCCACCTGTAAGTCATCAGGTACTTCAGAGGGATTAACCAGGTGTGGTTGAAAAGCTAGTTTCAGTGTGAGAACATGTTTCTCAAAATCTGCAAACATTCCAGTGTATTCTTCAATCAGGGAGTCTAGAAAGCTGTGTATTCTTTCACATTGTATTTCCCTAATGATTTGCTTTTATTCTGTTCATTAATTACCTTTGCCAGTTCAGGGAAGTGTTCAGCTGAAAGTTCCAATCGGATAAGGAGAGTTTTGACAAAGCTCAGCTTTTTCGAAATGCCTGGATTTTTAGCCACATGTCATATATAGATTTAGTTTTACCTTGCAAAAAAAATTCAGATAATTTTGCTTTGACATTATCTCACATAAAAATGCAGCATTGCTGCAGAATTCATCTTTTGACAGTTCACATGATTCATTCAGCTTCTCAAAAATACTTGTGCTTTGTTTTCACAAAGTTTTACAAGTATTTGTCCTTGTGACAACCAGCACACTTTAGAATGATATGGCAGATCCATACTGAATGTTTCATCAAGCTGAAGCATGTTGCAAAATTGGTGATGCCTTGAAGCATTTGCTCAAATATAGTTTACAATACCTTTAACTTTCTTAAATGTGTCACGTAAACAGTAGATGTGGCATGGAGATTCTGTTGATGCAACAGACAGTGAAAGGAAATCATAGATCTGGATCTGGCAATTCTTTTTGTAGTAATGCAATAAATCCTTCACATTTTCCTTGCACGGAAGGTGTACTGTTTGTGCATACACTTACTAAATTCCACTAATTCAGTTTTGCTTCATAGCATTTTTCTTTGAGCATAGTGAAGATGTCAATTCCAAGTCTCCTTACTGTAAGGGTACCCTGTGGCAATGACAATCCTCAGTTACAATACAAAAACAAACCTGTGCTAAGTCGGTAATGTCAGTGGATTCAAAATAATAAATGTCTTCGCTTTGGCATATTGTATGAAGTTGTTCTGTTACATTAAGGGCTAATTCATGTTGTCAATCAATTATAGTCCTTCTTGAAAGAGGTAGTGATTGTACTTATTAACCTTATCTGAACTTAAACATCCTACAACTTCAACAATGCATTCTTATATGGTTTCCACATCACTAAATGGCTTACCTCTTCTTCCAAGTATATATCTTACTTTCTAAGTTGCTTCAGTTGTCAGTCCCTTGTCCTGACATCATTCTAAATACTTGCTGCTGCTGCTTTGATCTTTCATTTCCTTAAGTGAAGACTTTTGGGGTTCTCCTTCCAGTTTTAGCATATTTGTAGTCCTTATAAGTTGCACAATGCTGACAAGCATTGTATTTCTTCACTGTTACAATCATGGCGTTGTAGAGCAATCATGTCATTTAAACTTTCACAGCAACCATGTAATATTGGAATTCCCATTCTTCATTGAATACTCTGTTCTCTTCCTCTAGTGTTCTTTTCTTATTTTTTGACATGACTGGGTTACCAGTAAACATTTTTAAATGGAACAGATTTAAAAAGATGGATTTAGTATTTGCAGACAAATGAGCAGAAGGCCACAACTAATACCCCCAAAGGCCACAGGTTCCTCACTCCTGCACTAAGAGATCCATGATTTAGTTTGTTAACCTGAGTCAATCAGGGAGCCCTAGCTGACCAATATAAACAATGATTCAGAATCTCCTCACTTCAGGGACTGACTCCGAGCTGACCGGCCACAGCTAGCGTACTGTGCAATATGTAAATAAAGGGGGACAGGATACCAGCCTTTATGCAGTTATTCAGGCAGCAGACAGGTTGAGAAGGAGGAGGAGGATAACTTACCCATTTACAGGCAGACATTATAGTTCCAATAATAGCTGTTTTGGTGGTGTAGAATATTCATCAGTGAGAACTCTGCACAACTCTGTAGATAGCAAGCGAAAGAAAAGGTAGGACGGAAAAATTATTAAATATAAATGGAATACTATGTAGCCATTGTTAGTTGTAAAAGCCCACCTGTTTCATTCATGTCCTTTCAGGAAGGGAAATCTGTTGTCCTTACTTGTCTGACCTCCAAGTAATCTACATCTACAACAATGTGGTTGACTCTTAAATACCTTTTGAAATGGCTTATCAAGCCACTCACTTGTGTCCAATCACTACAAAGTCTGATAAAAAGAATGAAATCAGACAGATCACCTGCTATCAACTAAGATACCAAAAATGACAACAATATATATAAAACTGTGAACTCTGAAAAGCCTTTCTTATTGACATGTGCGGATCATATCATAATTTGGACAGTTGTCCTACAGACGAGTCAACCAACAACCTGTCATTGCTTATAAGCTATAATTCTGTGAAAATGACTATGTCTTTGACATCAACGCCACCATCCTTGGGTATATCCTGATAGACTTACCAGAGGTGGCAGTCAGGAGGAAGCTTCCCTGGGAATCCTCAACATAGATTTTGGACCACGAAGTTTCACTGAAACAGGTCAGAAACGGATAAGGAAACCACCTGTTTATTACCACTTAACACCCTACCTTAGTTGATGAATCAGTACTTCTCCATGTTGAAGAACACATGGAGGAAGTGCTGACAATGGCAAATGCACAGAATATAGTCTGGTTAGGGGACTTCAATATTAATCACTACAAGTGACTTAACAGTTCCACTACTGACTGAACTGGTCCAGTCCCAAACGACTCAGTTGCTTGACTGGGTCTGCAATAGATGGTGAGGGAACTAATAAGGAGGAGAAATGTGCTGAACTCATCCTCACCAAGCAACCTAAAGCAGGTGCATGAAAAGTGACCACTGCAGAGTCCTTGTGGAGACAAGTCCCACTTTTACATTGAAGATATCCTTTATCATACTATGTGACAATACCATTGTGTTGAATAGGATAGATTATGAACAGATCTAACAAGACAGACCAAGAGCAGGAGAAGTTGCAGATCTCACCGAAGACCCTCCAACAGCAAACCTCCGCACAGACATTGACTTTGAGTAGACGTTGAAGGAAAAGATTGAAGAAGAAAGGTGATGTTTTTCCAGCTGTGGGACAAAAGCTAATCCATGCAGTTCAGGTGCAAGTTAATGAGTCCCTCAAGACATTTCAGTGTTAAAGACTTCATCTTTTAAGATACTGACATTCCGCATTCATACAGGAAGGTGAAGTTAAGATTATATGAAAAGGTATAGGCTACTTAGCCTCTTGAAATTGTTCCTCCCATTCAATAAGATCATGGTTCATCTGTGAAGTACTCATTACAGTATAACAGCATTTGCCTTGTGTCACTTTGCCTATCTCTTAATACCTTCAATTATAAAAAAGCCTACCAATCCCAGTTTTAAAATTAACAATCAATCACCATTTGTGGAAGAATATGACATTTCTCCTGCATCTCTCATGTCAAAATGTTTCCTGGTTTCATCCCTGAAAGTTTTTTTTTCTGTCCACCATCTCTGTTCCCCTTAATATTTTCAAACTTCAGTCAAATTGCTGCTTAATTTTTCAATTAAATCCATGGACTCCTGGTATCTTGGAAACCAGCTCTGTGACCTCTCAAAGACCAGTATATTGTTCTCAAAGTGTTACTGCAGGCTTAACTGCCCAGGGCTTTTCTATTCCTCATGTTTATCCAAAAAGAAAATGATTCCTGATTGGTCTGCCACTGATGTTCCAAGTACAGGAAATACAACAAAGATTGCACAAAGCAATGCTCCTCTAATCAGTGTCCATTTCTCTTCACATTTGCTGCTGATATTCACTTGCTATTCTTCCCAGCAGAGCCTAGTTGAATAGTTTTAGTTAGTCCAAAGTGTTATAATGGGAGTGGAGGTGGTCAGTTTGCTTGGAATATGGGACAGGGACTACAGTGAAGGGGTGGCGTTGGTGGGGAGAAGAGGATCTAGGTTGGGGGAGGACAAGACCCTCTCTTTCCCATGCAGGTGTCAGCCTCCTGAAGGACAAAAGTCGATATTAGTGGAGCAAGCTTCTGAATGCAGTGGGACCTGAGGAATGCTGTGGAGCTGAGAGAAAAAGAGTTGAAAGACTGAGTGAGAGTACATGAGAAGGAGACAAGGATGAAGAGGGCATGCATGTGTGGGACAAGAATCTGTGGACTGTGAGACCAACCCCATAGACATAGGCACACTCCAAACACCTCCCTTTATCCACACCCTGGTATTTTCCCCAACCCCTCCATCTCTACCACCTCACCTACTTTCCACCAAAAACAAAAATACCAAAATAGCCAAAAATCTTAGCACTGGATACTTCAAAGTCTATAGGCCCTGACAATATTCTGGCAATAGTAATGAAAACTTTGGTTCAGAGTGTTGCTAGTTGTACAGCCAAGCTGTTCCAGTACATTCAGTTTGGGTTCTGCCAGGCCCATTTAAATTCTACCCTATTACAACCTTAAATGGACAATAAGCTAAACTCAAGAAGTAAAATAAGGGTGGCTGCCTCTGACATCAAGGCAGTATTTGACTGACTGAATCCAGTTTTGCTGGGGCTCCTTGATGCCACAATGGAAATTGGGTTTCAAATGCACCCAAAACAACCAGATTGTTATCCACCCCTTTGTCGTCCAACTGTTCTTCTCTCTCTTTGTGTTCTACCCTCACCTATCATTTACTCTTTACCCCTTCCACCCACCCTATCTTCTGTATAAAAACATTTTCCTAGCTACCATCAGTTCTGAGGACCTGAAACATTAACTCTGATTTCTCTTCACAGAAGATGCTAGTCTGCTGAATTCTTCCAGCAATTTCTGTTTTTGTTGTTGTAGCACCCAGAGCAACATCAGTGTTGAGAAGTAAACGGAGGACAGTGTAGAGCTGCAAAAGGACATAAAGAAGTTGGTGGAGTGGGCAGATCTGTGGCAGATCAAGTTCAATATGGAGAAGTGAGGTGCTGCATTTTGGTCGGAAGAATATGGACAGACAATAGAAAATGATGAAGGACAATACTTAAGGGGCTGCGTGAGCAAACAGGCCTGGGTGTAGATGTGCATTGATTACTAACAGTGGCAAGACAGAAGCAGAGAATATTTAATAATATATACAGTATCCTGGACCTTATTAATCAGAGCATAGAGTACAAGAGGAAGGTGGTTATGCTAGACTTATACAAGACACATATTAATTTCAGCTGGAGTATTGTGTGCAGTTCTGGTGTCATATGATAGGAAGGATATAAATACATCAGAGACAGTGCAGAAGAGACTTACATCAATGTTCCAGGCATGAGAAAAAGTTGAGGATAGAGTGGACTTATTGGGACTATTCTCTTTGAAGAAAATGAGGCTAAAAGGAGATCTGTTAGAAGTTATCAAAATCATGACAAGCCTGAAAGAGGAGAAACTGTTTGAGAAGGTTTGAGAACATGAGGGCATGGATTCAAACTGACTTAAAAACAAAGGATGATAAGAATGAGAAAGCAGCGGTTTGAACTTGGAATGCACTGCTTATAGATGTGGTATAGGAATGCTCAAGTTAGGAACTCAAGAGGGCATCAGATGGATATTTGAACAGAAACTAATGAAAATGGTACAGGGAAAAGGCAAAGAGAAAGGCACTCACTCAGTCATAATGATCTTTGGAGAGCCAGTGGAATCATTATGGATTGGGTGGCCTTCTATTGCATTGACATGGAAGTGCTGGTGTGGGACTGGGGTGGATAAAGTTTAAAAAAATCACACGACACCAGGTTTATTTGAAAGTACAAACTTTCAGAATGCTGCTCCTTCATCAGGCAGCTAGTGGGACAGTATCATAAGACACAGAATTTATAGTAAATTCTGGTCAATTTACCTTTGTCAAGGGTATATTTATAGGATGCTGCTATGTTGGAACTGTTGATGAATAGCAGTTAAAAAATATACTATCTAGATTTCGATAGAGTTAGAATCATGTCAATCCTTTCTTATGTGTGTTTTAACTGTGGAGTAAGAAAAAAGTGTGTTTTGTTTAAATAAGATAAAAGTTAGGGCCCAGAATATCTCCTTGTTATATTTTGAGGGGATTTGGACTGATCCATAACAAATGAAAGTTGTTTGTTGTTGTGTCACCATAGTCTTACCAGACAATACCTCTGCTCTCTCATTAGAGAGAAGTGACTGGTGATGATTTAACCTCAGGTCCGCCAGATCTCAAGCAAGGGAAAAGGTTGAGAAGGAGAGTCCTTCAAAGTAACCTCAAACTGGTGATGGGAAGTGAACCCTTATAATTGGCATCACATTACTCTGTAAACCAAAAACCAGCCAACTGAGCTAAACTAATTCCCAAAATGGAAGTGCATCTTTGCAAGATCAATTGTTTATTTCACAATGATCCTGGTGGATGCGTATGCTGCATTCTCGTGCAGTTTAGCATCAGCCCGAGTATTGTGAATTAGAGTCATTAGCTACGCCTTCTGGGAATACCCCTTGTCACCCATGAGCCAGACCTACAGATAAAATTGGGGAGTGAACATTTGAGGACACTGGGAATGTAAGCATGATGTCAGCTCCCTAGATAGTGGACACAGTGGTGTTCCAGTTGTGTAGTTACTCAACAGTTACACTAAGATTTTTTCAAGAATTCCAGTTTAACACTAAGTAAGTGCATCACAATTATCCAAAGCCTCAAATGTAACGCAGTCAGAGACATTTGTGGAGAAGTTGACATTTCTTGGTCAATTCCTGTGGAGGTCAGTTTTTTGGGACATCTTCAGTCTCCCACCATCCATTTTGAGTCATGTATCCAGCCGCTGATGATCCAGAGATCACAAGATAGACTTAAAAGTACGTAAATTAGCAGAAAAATCTGATTATTTTTCTTGAATTTGCTTGAGGAAAAAGCATTCAGTAGGTCACCAGGAGAAAGTTCTGCTTTGTGGTGTACTGACAGGTTATTTAAATTCTGCTTTAGTCGGGAGATGTTGTCACAGTTATATTGTATCCAAATATGGCAATGTAGGACAAATGTTGCACAGAAATGACACAATGCTATCAGCAATTGTCATATGGAAGTAGCATGCAATAGCCATGGCTCAACAATCCCACTACTATCATGCAAAAGGGAACAGAATATGAACAGATCCAGTGACTCAAAATTGAGCACCCATGAGGTGCTGTGGAACATCAGCAGAATTTTATTCAATTATAGTCTGTAATTTTATGGGACAAAGTATTCTCTATTCTTCCACTACTATCAATCTAGGAGATTAACCCTGGTGATAAAGCTTGCAGGAGGGCATGCCAGGAACAGCACCAGGCATACCTAAAAATGAGGTGACAACCCATAAAGCTACAACACAGGACAAAGTATCTTCTTGATTGGTACTCATCTTGGTCCCCACCTTCAATAGTCATTTCCTCCACTACAAAGGTACATTAGCAGTTGCTGTACTATCTACAAGATGTACTGCAGTAACTCACTAAGCCTCCACCTTCCATGTCTATAACTTCTATCATCTAGAAGGGGCAAGAGCAGCAGATTCAGGAGAACAGTCCCTGAATAAATCCCCTGTATGAAAACATACACTGACCTGTCTTGGAAGTATATTGCCATTTCTTAGTGTGTCTGAGTTAAAACTGTACAACTCTCTTCCTATCAGCACTATGGGTTTCCCTAAATCCCAAAGTCAGTAGTGGTTCAAGAGGGCTGGGCACTAAATATTTGGCTTAATCAAGGGAGTCTTTCCTGTTGCTCTGGCTAACAGGTATCTCTTAACCAATATCACTAAAACAGATGATTTGGTTATTTTGCAATTTCTATTCATGAGACCCAACTGTGTGCAAATTTTCTGGAACAAAACATTCCATCAGTGATGACACTTCATAATTACCTAATCAGTGAAGAAATATCTTCACACATCCTGAGGTTATGAAAGGTGCAAGTTCTTTCTTTTACCACAGTTATGTAGTTGAGCAGGCACTAAAGACTGGCGAGATCAAAAATTCATGCATGAATTTAATTTAAACAAGTGTGGTGTCAACATGCTTATATTATACTTCAAACTTCAGCCTGGATCTTCTGGTCAGTGGCAATGAGGACATATGTGTTGAATAAAAAGATAATTGCAATCAACCTTTTTGCAACTTGTAACTGCGTATTCTGTCTCAGCTGCAGCAGTGATCCCTCAGCACATCCATCCTTGTGATCAGGTGGCATCTGTTAGTCTCTTGAGACCATGGATCTGTGCCTAGAGAGTCTTGCTTCAGTCTTTGTTGGTAGAGCAGCATCTGTTGTGACTGTAAAGGCCCACATGGGAGTTGCAGTCTGAGCTGCAGTGATTGCACTTGAAGGCGCTGTCCTCTGGTGTTGACTTGGTGCTGTGTCTTCGGCAGTTGTGCTTTTCTTCAGCAGCAAGGCTCAGTTTCTGTTCTTCTCTTTTTAGACCTCTGCATAATTCTAGCCTCCAGCGAGAGTGATTGCTTGCAACGTCCTCCCATCTCTTGACATTCACATTCAGTGACTTCATGTCTCTCTTGCAGACGTCTTTGAAATGAAGATGGGGCCACCCTTGTGCTCTCTTGCTGGAGGCCAGTTCCCCGTATAGCAGGTCTTTTGAGCTCCTCCTGTCTGACATGTGGTATACGTGGTCCAGCCAGTGGAAATGGCATTGCTGGAGCAGGGTGAAGAGGCTGGGTATCTGGGCGCCGGCCGGGACCTTATTGTTGGTGACGTGGTCAGTCCACTTGATGTCCAGGATGCGTCTCGGGCCACAAAGGTGGAAGGCGTTGAGATGCCGCTCTTGTCTAGAGTAGAGGCTCCAGGTCTCGCTACCGTAAAGCAGTGTGCTGAGGACGCAGGCCCTGTAGACTGCAACCTTAGTGTGCGTTGTCAGCCTTCTGTTCTCCCAGACTCTCTTTGTCAGCTTGACAAATGTTGAGGCTGCTCAACCGATCCCCCTGTTTATCTCAGAGTCTAGGGAGAGACTGTCCGTGATGGTGGAGCCAATGTATGTAAACTCGTGGACTACCTCCAGCTTGTAGTTGTTGATGGTAATGGCAGGGAGGTGCTTAAAGCCTTGACCCAACATGTTGGTCTTCTTCAGGCTCATGGTCAAGCTGAAGTCCTGGCAGGCTCTTGAGAAGCTGTCCATGAGGTGTTGCAGTTGCTATTCCAAGTGTGTTGCCAGTGCCGCATCATCTGCAAACAACATGTCCCTGATGAGTACTTCACAAACCTTGGTTTCTGCCCTCAGCTGGGGCAGAGTGAAAGCCTCCCGTCCAGTCTTGTGTGGAGGTAGACATCATCAGTTGATGTTCCAAAGGTGTGCTTCACCATGAGTGCAAAGGAGATGCCGAACTGGGTTGGGGCAAGCACACAGCCCTGGGAATGATGCAGGCTTCCAAAGACGAGCCGTCAACCTGAACAACGCCCTTCATGTCTGTGTGAAATGACTGAACTATCCTGAGGAGCCTAAGTGGACAAACCAATCCTGGTGAGGATTGTGAACAGGCCGTCTTTGCTCACTAGGTCGCAGGCCTTTGTGAGATCAATGAAGGTGACGTAGAATGGTTTGTCTTTGCTCTCTGCATTTCTCTTGTAGCTGTCAAAGGAAGAAGATCATGTTGATTGTGGAGACTTCTGACCTGAAACCACACTGAGACTTGGGATATACCCTCTTGGCAATTTTGTGCAGTCTGTTCAGGACCATGCAGGTAAAGACCTTCCCAATGATGTTCATCAAAGTGATTCCCCTGTAGTTGTTACAGTCACTTCTGTCCCTTTGTCTTATAAAGGGTGACAATGTTGCAGTCTCTCATGTCTTGCAGCACTGCTCTCTCTTTCCAACACTGGTGCAGTAGTTCGTGCAGGTGGTTTAGCAGCATGCTCTTTGCACAATTGATGACCTCTGGTGGAATGCCATCCAATCCTGGTGCTTTCCCAGTGGGCAGGCTGTCGATTTCTTTATTTAGCTCTTCGGCAGTCAGCAATGCATCCAATTCCACAGTGTCTGGCTCGCTGTCTGAGATGCTGTTTTCTCTGGAGTAGAGCTTGGAGTAATGCTCCACAATCTCTCCATCCGCTTGCCTTTGACTTTGATGGTCTCGCATGTTATGGTTTTCAGTGGTGCTGTCTTGCTCTGAGTTGGACCGATGGTTTTCGTGATCCCCTCATACACTCCAGAATGTTGCCTGTGTCAAATGATGACTGAATGCTTTTGCATAGTTGTAACCAGTAATCATTTGCGCAGCGTCCAGCTGTTTTCTGGGCCTTGTGTCTTGCTGTCGTTAGCGCTTGCAGTTTTGCTTGGGTTGGGTAGCGTTTGTGCTCTAATAGTGCAACACGCTTTGTCTTGATGACAGTGGTGAGCTTACTTTAGCTCGCTTCAAACGAGTCCTGTGTCTTTCCCTGTTTCTTCCCGAAGGCCTTGAGTGCAGTGCTGTGGATAATGTCCCTGAGAAAGTCCCATCTCTGCTGAGCATCTCCTTCTGGTGGGTCTACAAGGAGTGCATCTTCCAGTGACTTGATGAACTCTGCCACTTTGTTTGGGTGTTGTGTCTTATTAGCATCGATGCGCTGCTTGCCTGGAGGTTTGGCATGGCGCATCTTCTTTCGCCAAAGTCTGATCTTGCAGCAAACCAAAGAATAATCTATGTAGCAATCGACATTCTGAAAGGAGGGAATCATGAGCACGTTTCTCAGGTGGTGGCATCTGGTGATTATCAGGTCTATCTGGTGCCAGTGTTTGGAGCAGGGATGTCACCAAGACACTTTGTGCTGAGCTTTGGTCTGGAAGTAGGTGTTGATGACACAATTCATGAAACGTGCAAAGCTCAAGCAGGTGTTGCTCATTGACATTCAAACTGCCAATCCCTTACCAACCCAGGCAGCTTGGCTAGGAGTCATGGTCGGTGCCCACTCTGGCGCTGAAGTTGCCAAGTAGCAGCGAGTGTTCCTATTTGGGATTAGATTAGATTAGATTACTTACAGTGTGGAAACAGGCCCTTCGGCCCAACAAGTCCACACTGCCCCGCCGAAGCGCAACCCACCCATACCCCTACATTTACCCCTTACCTAACACTACGGGCAATTTAGCATGGCCAATTCACCTGACCTGCACATCTTTGGACTGTGGGAGGAAACCGGAGCACCCGGAGAAAACCCACGCAGACACGGGGAGAACGTGCAAACTCCACACAGTCAGTCGCCTGAGTCGGGAATTGAACCCGGGTCTCTGGCGCTGTGAGGCAGCAGTGCTAACCACTGTGCCACCCTGCTGCCCCTGTATTATCATTGACAGGTGGCCGTAGAATTCTTCTTTTTGCACCTTGTGTAGAGTAGTGGGTTGGGGCATAGACGCTGACAAGGTTGATAGGCCCGTTGGATGTGTGGAGTCGAAGTGAGAAAATCTACTCCGTCAAGTTCACCTTCAGTAGCGAGTTCTTCATGGCAAAGCCAACACCTCACTCTCTGGTATCATCTGAGCCCTTCCTCTGCCACATAGGGTTCCCGATTCTGCGAGGCATGTCTCTTGAAGCATTGCAATGTCCAGTTAGATTCTCAGCAGTTCATTGTTAATCACTTGCTGTCTTGCGTGTGTTGCTGATCTCCTGAAGATCATCTGATATGCCAGTGGTCATGGTCTTTATATACCAGCATCCTAGTCTGAGTGCTGGCTTCTTTCCTTGTCTTCTTGTTGTGCTTGGTGTAGTATTTACAGTCTGCAGTTCGGGCTACTTGTATCCCTAAGCCCCACGCACCCAGTGGAGCAGGTGGACTGTGGTGGGACAGCACCTAATTGGCTGAGGGCTGCCCAGCTTGAGGCAGGCAGTAGCTGTCCAGTGAGGCACGATGGCCTTCCCTCCATTGAAAGCAACCCCTGCGCCTTGCTCTATGCCAATAAAGTGAAGGGATATAACGCCACTGATGTTGTCCAAGGGAAGGGCAAGGGCCGATACAGCTTGGCACCAGTGTCATCGCAGGAGTTGCCAGAACAAGGTTGAAGACAACGTCAAACTGCCTTAGGGACTCCAGCTCTGGATCTGTCCTCAGGGTTTACTCCCGAAGCCTTTCCCATGAGTGGGTATGGCTGCAAGGCAGTGGGGTCTTGTAGATCAGTGGTGAAGGATACACACCGTTTTCCAACATTAGCTGCTGTTTTCAGAGAAGGTTTTAAAGGTCCAGTGGAGTGAGTGAGTCGGAGTGGATTGGTGGTTAACGAAGGGGCGAGTAAGTGTTTGGGAATCTGACAATGGGTGGTTGAGGAATTGCTACTCAGGACTGCAGTCAGGACAGCAGGCTAGTCAGGTTAAGGATGGGCAGTCAGGCTGCCCAGTCAGGTCATTCTCATGAGCGGTCAGTAAATGAAAGCTATGGGATGGTGGGAGTGGGATGGGGAGTATCTTTGGTGGAGCAGGCTGCATTTTACTGTTAATCACTGAGTTACATCTGAAATTAAACAGCGAAACAATACTAGGTAAGTATCCAGGTAAATATCGCGCATCTAAATCTCTGACTGTGGACTCAGGCAATTCAAATCATTAAAACAGTCATAGAGTCCTAGAGCTGTACAGCATGGAAACAGACCTTTCAGTCCAATTCATCCACCCCGATCAGATATCCTGAATTAACCTAGTCCCATTTGCCAGCATTTGGTCCATATCCCTCTCAGCCCTTCTTATTCATTTATCCATTTAGATGCCTTATAAATGTTGACTCCAGTTCTATGAGCTCCCCCACACAGGTTTCTCCAAGGTCAGCTGTGAGTTTCACTGCTTGTTTATTTTTCTTAGAACTAACTCTAGCTCCAGAGATACTTGTTACTAAACAGCAGAGGCAGTAAGCAGTGAAGGTTTCCTGCTGGGTCAGACAGGTTTAGTGCTCTTTGTTTCACTTACCCTGTGGTATCTGCTCCACCTCTCTTTCTCCTTTTTGAACGTGTTGTTGTTTTGATCTTTTTATTCTAAAGTTCCAAAACAATGCAACAGTTTATAAAACAGTAATTACTGTTCCAAAGATTCGAGGAAATCAGCCTCAACACTGATAATACCTCAAGAGAGGAAAAGCTCCTAACGGCCACATTTTCTTTTCGTCCTCCATCTTGGATTACCCAGAACCCCCATCAGAAGTTTTTACTTCCCAAACAATTATTGTACATGTGCATATGTCAGGATTTCTGATGGGCCCTAAAGCACACCAGCACCAGAATTCTCAACATTTCACTGCTGTTGACATTGGAAGATCTGACCTAAGTTTGACAACTTGACTTTAATAAGAGAGACCAGAATTGCATGTACACCCAGGGACCAGATCCCTTGTAGATTCCCCATTGACTAAATTTTGAGTGGGAAACTCTCCAGAACGTTTGTGGACAGAGTACAAATGAAAATAGCGCTGGCATGATTAGTCAGCCATTCACTGCAAGGTTTGCACTGAACATAGCATCTTGCACTTGCAGAACAATATAGAAAACTAAGTGGAAAATCCTTGTAACAGTCAACGTCGAAAAAAAAACACAGAAGAGTGATCTAGACTCGAAAGGTTAACTTGCTCACTCTCCATGGATGCTGCATGACCCGCTACGATCACCAACATTTTGTTTGGTTTCACAAGGAGGTAGTTTTCGTGCGGGCGGGCGGTAGCTGTCCATGGTACTAATGTGTAATTAGCTCAAGTTCAGTTGCTGCCCCTGATGGCAATGGCTGTAATTTTTTCTGTTTAGAGAGAGATCTGATTTATTCAGGACTCTACAGTCAGCGGGTGAATGTTTGTGATATTAGAAGACAGCGATAGAACAACGGACACGCATTCAGTTTTCAGTCTTTTTTTAAAGAAAAATGTCAATATTGGTTTGACAGCCTTATCTACCTGTTGGATGATGCTACCAAGGAGTTAAGCCAACATCTTGAGAAATATTTAATTGCCTAATACAATATATTTGATAAAGACCGTGGCAGCCCCCCAGGTAAGATTAGGTATTCCTTAATTTTGTCTGGACATAGCATTATCCCTCGCAGACTGTAACCACGCAAGTTCCGGATTTGAACAACACGAAATGCAACTAAAACTGACACAGTGTTAGGTGGGTAAAGTTCCATTACAGATTAACAAAACATTTCTCTTCACATTATCGGTCTTGTTCTATCAAGTAGACCATGCTGGGTTTGATAAACAGGAACAGGATATCTGCCATTATTTTATTGAAAGAAAGACCATGACCATTGGTCTCCTTACAGCATTCGTGAGAAATTACGCTTACAGCGGTGTGAAACCACTCAGCTTAACTGTAGGGGAAGATGTTGACGCGAAGATTGGCCCAACAATGTCAGTACGTGTATAGTTTGTGCTGAAATCAATGTAAATTGGGCCAGTGTTTTTGCTCTCATCCATTTGAAGATTGCCATAAACTCCTGGGATTGTCTGGGATTCCTGATTCCTAATCCTGGCAATGATCATGTTCTAGTAACTGGTTGGAGCCAGGATCCAAAACAAAAGACGACAACGACACCATTCTCCAAACCCTCAAGAATTGCGAGTGCCGTAAATCGGGAACAAAAACAGAGGCTGCTGGAAAAACTCAGCAAGTCTGGCATCAGTTCTGAGGAAGAGCTGTTGAGGCTTTTCCAGGAAATTCTGTTTTTTTTTGTTTTGCAGGATTGTTAACCCAGAGTGTTCTCCAGCACGAACTGGGCGAAGGGACTGAAGCCACAACCGTGAGACCCGGAGTCGATGTCGCTAGGGTTATTGCAGCCTGGCAGCGGAAGACTTCCGGCTTTTCGACAGGGGTTTCCTTTGTTTGGAATATTGCCGGATGCAGAAGGAGGGATGAAACGCGAGAAATCAAACGCTGCCAAAAGCAACAGAATTGTTCAGCCAGGCAGCGGTAACCTCCCAGACGCCAAAGCGAAGTTCCACGTTAGACTGCACGGGTTGTGGACTGGAGCTGAACAGCACAGGAACCAGGAAGGAACTCGAAGAGCAGCCGAGGCTGTTGACAGACCTGTTCTCATCTTGGTGATGACTGTCTCTTGGCGAGGAAACTTCAGACATGTTGTCTAAGTGCTCAGCGTCGAGGAGAGCATAGTGCAGCCAGTGAAGTCTGTCCCAGTCATCGGGCAGAGATGGAAACTGCCGCCTTGTAAAAGATGCTGCAGAGAACTGTCTCAGCATGAGGAATATCTCCATGTGGACCGAGACTGAGATCACCCAACAGCCAGATCCGTGACAGCTGGAGAAGCTTTCAGATAACCCTGAGGCATGCAGAGGTGCCCTGAGTCTAACAGCATAATCAGGGTGAACGACTTGCCAACAAACATGGAGAAAGTCAGCCAGACCATAAGGACTAACAGCAACAGAGTTGATACAACTGGTTCCGCCGACTGGGTTCAATCAAGAGGTTTGGCTGCGTGTGCTTTTCCAGCACCACTCTAATCCAGAATCTGGTTTCCAGCATCTGCAGTCATTGTTTTTACCTGCGTGATGAACTATCTCATTCCCATCATTTCCCAGAAGAAAATCATTACTTACAGTAATATTTTATTTTCAAAAATCGTGTTCAAAGTGAGACATTTCCCTATTGGTGTGAGATTTAAATATGTTCCTATGTCATACACAGAGGGTCATTGTATTTTACATTTAGCAGCCAGTGCTTTAAGACAATAGACAATAGACAATAGGTGCAGGAGTAGGCCATTCTGCCCTTCGAGCCAGCACCACCATTCATTATGATCATGGCTGATCATCCTCAATCAGTATCCTGTTCCTGCCTTATCTCCATAACCCTTGATTCCACTATCCTTGAGAGCTCTTTCCAACTTTTTTTTGAAAGTATCCAGAGACTTGGCCTCCACAGCCTTCTGGGGCAGAGCATTCCA
>NC_057713.1:40002460-40003826 GCF_004010195.1 Chiloscyllium plagiosum | reverse complement strand
TTCTTCACTACCTGCTGTACCTGTATGCTTGCCTTCATTGACTGGTGTACAAGAACACCCAGATCTCTTTGTACTGCCCCTTTACCTAAATTGATTTCATTTAGGTAGTAATCTGCCTTCCTGTTCTTGCCACCAAAGTGGATAACCATACATTTATCCACATTAAACTGCATCTGCCATGCATCTGTCCACTGACCTAACCTGTCCAGGTCACCCTGTAATCTCCTAACATCCTCCTCACATTTCACCCTGCCACCCAGCTTTGTATCATCAGCAAATTTGCTACTGTTACTATTAATACCATCTTCTATATCATTAATATATATTGTAAAAAGCTGCGGTCCCAGCACTGATCCCTGCGGTACCCCACTGGTCACCGCCTGCCATTCCGAAATGGAGCCATTTATCTCTACTCTTTGTTTTCTGTCAGCCAATCAATTTTCAATCCAAGTCAGTACTTTGCCCCCAATACCATGCGCCCTAATTTTGCTCACTAATCTCCTATGTGGGACTTTATAAAAGGCTTTCTGAAAGTCCAGGTACACAACATCCACTGGATCTCCCTTGTCTATCTTCAGAGTTACATCCTCAAAAAATTCCAGAAGATTAGTCAAGCATGATTTTCCCTTCATAAATCCATGCTGACTTTGACCTATCCTGTTACTGCTATCCAGATGTGTCATAATTGCATCCTTTATAAGTGACTCCAGCATCTTTCCCACCACTGAGGTCAGACTAACTGGTCTATAATTTCCTGCTTTCTCTCTCCCACCTTTCTTAAAAAGTGGGACAACATTAGCCACCCTCCAATCAGCAGGAACTCATCCTGAATCTATAGAACATTGGAAAATGATCACCAATGCATCCACGATTTCTAGAGCCACCTTCTTCAGTACCCTGGGATGTAGACCATCAGGCCCTAGGGACTTATCAGCCTTCAGACCTAACAGTCTCTCCAACACCAATTCCTGGCAAATATAAATTCCCTTCAGTTCAGGTCCTTCAGCCACTGTTACCTCTGGGAGATTGCTTGAGTGTTCCCCAGTGAACGCAGATCTGAAGTACCAATTCAACTCTTCTGCCATTTAGAACATAACATAGAACATAGAAGAATACAGCGCAGTACAGGCCCTTCGGCCCTCGATGTTGCGCCGATCCAAGCCCACCTAACCCACACTAGCCCACTATCCTCCATATGCCTATCCAATGCCCGCTTAAATGCCCATAATGAGGGAGAGTCCACCACTGCTACTGGCAGGGCATTCCACGAACTCACGACTCGCTGAGTAAAGAACATACCCGTACCATCTGTCCTATACCTACCCCCCCCCCCTTAATTTAAAGCTATGCCCCCTCATAATAGCTG
>NC_057713.1:39988055-39999867 GCF_004010195.1 Chiloscyllium plagiosum | reverse complement strand
GTTTCCATGCCCCTGCAGAGTTAGTTTAAACCCCCCCCCAAGAGCACTAGCAAACCTCCCACCAAGGATACTGGTGCCCCTCAGGTTCAGGTGTAGACCATCCTGTTTATAGAGGTCCCACCTTCCCCAGAAAGAACCCCAGTTATCCAAATACCGGAATCCCTCCCTCCTGCACCATCCCTGTAGCTACGCATTTAACTGTTCTCTCTCCCTATTCCTCGACTCTCTATCACGTGGCACGGGTAACAAACCAGAGACAACAACTCTGTTCGTTCTAACTCTGAGCTTCCAACCTAGCTCCCTGAAAGCCTGCCTAATATCCTCAGCGCTCCTCCTACCTATGTCATTGGTGCCAATGTGGACCACAACTTCGGGCTGCTCCCCCTCCCCCTTAAGGACCCGAAAAAACGATCAGAGACATCACATACCCTTGCACCTGGGAGGCAACATACCAAACGTGAGTCTCTCTCGTTCCCACAAAACCTCCTATCTGTGCCCCGAACTATCGAGTCCCCAATTACTATTGCTCTGCTCTTCTCCACCCTTCCCTTCTCTTCTCCTGCGCGCTTTTAAAGGGAAAAAACCTTCCCGGCTGCCCCTCTGGTCTTTGTCACTTCCCCCTGCTGCTCCCGCTCTTTCTGTAAAGAGAGAAAAAAACACCGCTGCCCGCTACCGGTAAGTAATTTTAAAACAAACTGTCTTACCTTAGCTGCTGCTCGCTCTCATTTCTTTGTTTCCCCGTAATATATTCCCCTGTTTCTGTCATCAAGGGCCCAATTTTAGTCTTAACCATTTTTTTCCCTTTCACACATCTAAAAAAGTTTTTACTATCCTCCTTTATATTTTTGGCCAGTTTACCTTCGTACCTCATTTTTTCTTTGCGTATTTTCTTCTTAGTAATCCTCTGTTGTTCTTTAAAAGCTTCCCAGTCCTCTGTTTTCCCACTCATCTTTGCTATGTTATACTTTTTCTCTTTTGACTTTATATGTTTCTTAACTTCACTCATCAGCCACGGCCACCCCTGCCTCCTCATAGGATCTTTCTTCCTTTTTGGAATGCACTGATCCTGCATCTTCTGCATTATACCCAGAAATATCTGCCATTGTTCCTCCACTGTCATCCCTGCTAAGGTATTGCACCATTGAACATTGGCCAGCTCTTCTCTCATAGCTCCATAGTTCCCTTTATTCAAATGAAATATTGTCACTACTGATTGTACCCTCTCCCTTTCAAATTGCAGATTGAAGCTTATTGTATTATGGTCACTACCTTCTAATGGCTCCTTCACTTCGAAAAGTACTGGAGTCACAGCGTCGTAAATGAGATCCTACTCCCCATCAGAATGACACCAATTGATGCTCCAAATAGCTTCATGATTTCGCTCCATAACAATGATCACTTGGAACTAAACTGTGCGCAGTTTCATATTTGAGTCTGAACCAACCCAGTTGACGATGCTCCAAATCATCCTTTCTGTCAACAAACAGAAAACGTCCCTCACTCGATGTGTTTGGGTTGGTCTCTTTCTGAACCCCGATCAGAAGAAGTCCCAATTCCAACAGCAAAATAAAACAGAGCTTGGCTGAGGAGCCAGTGGAGTGCAAGAATTCTTTGTGTCAGCGGATGTTCCATCCTGAGCACAAGGAGGAAGATTTTTCACTGCTATTTTCAGGAGCTGCAGTTGCGATGAACCGACTGGGTCAGTGGCGCCGTTCCAAGGTGCAACCGAGAGTAGATGTGCTGGTGGAGAATTATTTTCCCCTTTACTCCTGTTCGTTGTCGAGAACGATAGGGATAACCATAGTAGATTAAATCGCAGAGCTGAGGACTGAAAGCTGAGGAATGCATTTTCAGATCGATTGGGAATTATATGAAATTTAAGGATAAATTGGATGGGTGGTTGTAAGAAAGAGTATTGAAGGGTAATAAGAGACATTGAGTATTATTGCTCACGTCACATATGGACACAAGTGCTTGGCCTAAACGATCCGTTACCCAATTTCTGATAAGGGCAGGACTTACACAATTAATGGAAAGGCGCTAGAACAGAGAGACTTAGGGGTTCAGGTACAAAATCCTTTGAAATTTGAGGCACATGTAGTCAAGCTGGTTAAGAAGGCATTTAGTATGCTTGCCTTCATTGCTCAGATCCTTGAGTTAGGAGTCATGTTGAGGCTGGACAGGATGTTGGTGAGGTCTCATCTGGAGTAATGTGTACAGTTCTGGTCACCCTGTTATAAGATATTATTAAATTGGAGAGGATTCAGAAAAGATTTACTAGGATTTTGCAAGAAATGGAAAGTTTAAGTTTTATAGATAGGCTGGACAAGCTGGGACCTTTTTCAGTGCAGCATAAGAGATTGAGGGGTGACCTTATAGAGGTTTATAAAATCAGGAGGGGGAGAGATAAAGTGAATAATAAGAGTATTTTCTGTAGTGTGGGGAGTTCAAAACTAGGGGGCACATTTTTAAGGTGAGAGGAGAACGAGTTAAAAATGATGAATGGCAGCTTTTTTACACAGAGGCTTGTTCGTATATGGAATGAACTGCCAGAAAAAGTGCTGGATACAGGGACAGTTGCAATGTTTCAAAGACATTTAGATAAATTCATGTAAAGGAAAGGTTTGGAGGGATATGGGCCAAATACAGGCAGGTGGAACTAGTTTGGTTTGGGAATATGGTTGGTGTGGATGAGTTGGACTGAAGGATCTATTTCCATGCTGTATGATTCTATGACTATGTAATTTGATTAAATGGATGGTCTCTGAATACTCGTTGGTTATTTTGAGTTTTTTTTTCTTTCTGAACAATCAAACAATTCTTTAATAGTAGTTGCAGCCTTTACTGAATACTGTTTCCATGAGTAGCTGCATTGACATAGAACATAGAGCATAGAACAATACAACGCAGTACAGACCCTTCTGCCCTCAATGTTGCACTGACCTGTGAAACTGATCTGAAGTTATCTAACCTGCACTATTCCATTATCATCCATATATTTATCCAATGACCATTTAAATGCTGTTAAATTTGGCGAGTCTACTACTGTTGCAGGCAGGGCATTCCATGCCCTTACTATTCTCTGAGTAAAGAACCTACCTCTGCCATCTGCCCTATATCTATCACTCCTCAGTTTAAAGTCATGTCCCCTCATGCTAGTCATTACAATCCGAGGAAAAAGGCTTTCACTGTCCACCCTATCTAATTCTCTGATCATCTTGTATGTCTCTATTAAGTCACCTCTTAATCTTCTCTCTAACAAAAAAAGTCTCAAGATCCTCAGCCTTTCCTCATACAACCTTTTCTCCATACCAGATAACATCCTGGTAAATGTCCTCTGCACCCTTTCCAATTTTCCATGTCCTTCCTATAATATACTCAATACTCTAACTGTGGCGGCACCAGACTTTTGTACAGCTGCAACATGACCTCATGACCCTGAAACTCAAACCCTTTACCAATAAAAGCTAACACACCACACACCTTCTTAACAAATCTACCAATCTGGGTGGCAACTTTCAGGTATCCTATGCACGAGGACACAAAGATATCTCTGGTCATCCACACGACCAAGAATCTTACCGTTAGCCCAGTACTCAGTATTCCTGTTACTCCCTCCAAAGTGAATTGCTTCACACTTTTCTGCATTAAACTCCATTTGCCACCTCTCAGCCCAGTTCTGCAGCTTATCTATGTTCCTCTGTAACCTACAACATCCTTCTGCACTATCCACAACTCCACCAACTTTAGTGTCATTCACAAATTTTGTAACCCATCCTTCTATGCCCTCATCTAGGTCATTTATAAAAATGACAAACAGCAATGGCCCCAAAGCAGATCCTTGCAGTACACCACTGTAACTGAATTCCAGGATGATGAACATTTCCCATCAACCACCACCCTCTGTCTTCTTGCAGCTAGCCAATTTCTGATCCAAACAGCTAAATCAACCTCAATCCCATGCCTCCGTATTTTCAGCAATAGCTTACTGTGTTGAACCTTATCAAGCGCTTTACTGAAATCTATATACACCACACCAAACACTTTACCCCCAACCACCTGTTTGGTCACCTTCTCAAAGAACTCAATAAGGTTATTGAGGCATGACCTATCCTTCACAATGTTGAGTATCCCTAATCAAATTACTCCTTTCTAGATGAATGTGTATCCTATCTCTTATAATCCTTTCCAACACTTTACCCACAACAGAAGAAAGGCTCACTGGTCTATAATTATCAGAGTTTTCTCCACTCCTCTTCTTGAACAAGGGGACAACTTTTACTGTCCTCCAGTCTTCTGGCTCTGTTCCTGTCGACAATGACGACATAAAAATCAAAGTCAAAGGCTCTGCAATCTCCTCCCTAGCTTCCGAGAGAATCCTAGGATAAATCCCATTTGACCCAGGGGACGTATCTATTTTTACACTTTCCAGAGTTGCTAACACCTCCTCCTTATGAACCTCAATTCTGTGTAGTCATATCAATAAGGAGCAGAAGTAAGACATCCAGTCCCTCAAGTTACTCCACCATTTAATAAGGTCATGGCTGATGTGCTTGAGTTTTGATTCCACATTTACATCTATCCCTGATAAACTTTTATTCCCTTGCCCAAGAAGAATTTTCACTTTAAAGATAATTAATGACTCCATATCCAGTGCCTCCTGAGGTAAAATTTCTGAAATTTTAGAGCCCTCTTAGAGAAAGAAAATCAGTCATGAAAGGGGGGCAACACATTTTAGAAAACGTGGTTCCCAGTACTAAACTCACTTACAAGAAGAAATATCTTTTCCATATCCAACTGGTCAAGCCATTTAGGATTTGATGAACTCAGGTGCAGGCAGTAAGCTCACATAGCCAGTCCCTATCCAGGTCAGGGACTTGCAAACTCAAGGTGGCATGGTATTGTATGACTAGAGGCAATATGCTCCTGCCCTAACTGAATGATGAGATAAGGGACCAAGGACCATTGAATTTCAGCTGACAATCAACATGATTCCAGCCTTGGGTGACTGTCTGTGTGGAGTTTGCACATTCTCCCTGTGTCTGCGTGGGTTTCCTCCGGGTGTTCCGATTTCCTCCCACAGTCCAAAGATGTGCAGGTCAGGTGAATTGGCCATACTAAATTGCCCATAGTGTTAGGTGCATTAGTCAGAGGGAAATGGGTCTGGGTGGGTTACTCTTCAGAGGGTCGGTGTGGACTGGTTGAGCCAAAGAGCCTGTTTCCACACTGTAGGGAATCTAATCATGATTTCATGAAGTGCAAGGCAATCTTGAGGGTCCACGTGATGTAATCTTGTTTCTTGTCCTTTTGTTCTTACACAAATAGAGAAGTGGAAGTAAAGAGGGTAGAGAGTTTTAGGGATAAAATTCCAAGATTCAGGGCACTGGGAACTGAAGGCGCAGCAATAAATCTGCAGCAATAAGATTGTGTCTGAGTGTGTGTTTATTGTAAGAGTAGTCAAACCTGGAACAAAGACATGGAGGCATTTGAAAATCAAGATTAATATTTTTAAATTTGAGGCATTTCTTTGGCCATGGGGCAATATAGATCAACAAGCACAAAGGTGATAAGTCCAAAGGGTTTAGTATGAGTGTTTTGGATGATCCTATATTTATGAAGGCCAACAGGATTATGTTGCAATTATCAAGTCTAGAGGTAACAAAGTATTGGTGAGGATTTCAGTGTAGACGTGCTGAGGCAGAGCTGAGCTTGGGAAATGCTATGGAGGTGGAAATAGGTTATCTTAATCTTGGTGCAGATATGTAGTCAGAAGTTCATCTCATACTTAAATATGATTGCAAAGATTACCAAGATCACAAACAAACTAGTTCAGCCACAGTTTTCAAGAGGGTGGATAGAATCAGTGGCTGGGGAGATGCATTTGCGATGGGAACCAAAGATAGTTGATTCAGTCTTTCTGATATTTAGTTGGAGAAACCCTCTGCTGACCCAGTAGACAAGTAGTCTGACATTTTAGGGACAATGAGGAATCAAGAGAGGCAGTTGTGAGGTAAAGCTGGATGTCATCAGAATGCATGTCAGGGCAGATGCAATGTTTCCAGATCACATGGCTAAGGTTCATCAGGTCAGTGAGAAATAAGGGAGGAACATAGGATGGTATGGACAAAGATAGATGTTTAGGATACACCAGTAAAAATGAACGAATTGTGCAGGATCAGAAATAAAAGCCATTACAGATGGTTTTCTGATTGTGATTCGATAAATAAGAATGGAATCAAATGATAGCAGTCCCACCCAGCTGGACAATGGTGGAGAAGCATTGGAAGAGGAGAATGTGAATAACTATGTCAAAGGCTGCCGTCGGGTAAAGAGAGATGAGAAGAGGATTCTACTCTCATTGCTTTTGTGGGTAAATTGCAGCATGCAGAAAGCACCATCTTATATTTGATTATATATTTATGTCAATAGAAGCCACTCAAAATTGTTATACAAATTTCATTTTAATTTTTCTTTCCCCTATTTTGCAGTCTACAATATTTTACAGTAGTTTATTTTTATTGTTTCATGTGATGTGGGCATCTCTGGCAGCATCTAATTGCCCTTGAATTGAATTTCAGAGGGCAGCTAAGAGTCAACCATGTTGTGGGTCTGGAGTTAAATACAGGCCACACCAGGTAAGGACAGCAGAATTCGTTCCCTATTCAACATGAGTTTTTACAACAATTTCATTGATCACTTACTAAGTTTAGCTTTCAATTCCAGCTTTATTAATTAAATTTTAAATTCCACCAGCTATCAATGCATTTGAACCCGTGCCCCAGAGTATTGACCTGAGTCTCCGCTATGTCACTGATATTACCACCATGCCAGCATCTTCCACAATACTTTAAAAGTGAATTGCTATTCTGTGCACAATCCCGAAAATGTTTATAAGATACCATCATTAAAACCTACATCTTTGACAAAGAATCTGCCCTAATATCACCTTATTTGGCTTGCTGTCAAAGTTTTTTCAAACTATTCTTGTAACTCATCTTGGGATATCTTTCGACATTAAAAGAACTATGTAGTTACAAGTTGTCACTGTTGAGATGAAAGAAACATACTTCTGTTCATATTTTGATTGCATTGTACAAAATGGTTGTGGTTGTAGATATTTAGGACTGGAGATATGGAATGTTCATTGCCATTTTAGATCATTAATGGTCATTCTACATTACAATAATTTCCACACCTCATCAGCGAGCCCATGGAACAGTAAGATATCACATGATTTACAGATGTAACTAAAAGTAGCTGGCTATTAGTCAACCTTTAGTAATTCAACTCATGTTTGAACAGTAAGCCAACAGCAATTTATAGATTCATTAGTCAACCATATATTCTATACAGATTCAACCACAATAATGAAAGAACTAACTTCTTTAAACCATTAATTTTATCTGATAATTTACACAAATGTTCTCTTTTAACAGTAGGCTAAAATTTGTATGTTGAGATCACTGTCAATTGTACTTGCATTAATTTTGTTCATTTTTCAACTTGCCTTCAAAATTAAGAGAGAAATTTATTCTTCTTTACTTGTTTTGCCTCAACAATATTTAATCAGTTAGGAGAAAGTGAGGACTACAGATGCTGAGGATCAGAGCTTAAAAATGTGTTGCTGGAAAAGCGCAGCAGGTCAGGCAGCATCAAAGGAGAAGGAGAATCGATGTTTCGGGCATAACCCTGCCTTATTTCCCAAGAGTAGCTCAAGTTTTACACCTTCTCTAGTAGGTACATCCACATACTAAATCAGAAAGTTGTCTTGTACACACTTAACAAATTCCTCACCATCTAAACCCTTAACACTATGGCAGTCCCAGTCTATGTTTGGAAAGTTAATATCCCCGACATAACCACCCTATTATTCTTACAGATAGCTGAGATCTCCTTACAAGTTTATTTCTCAATTTCCCTCTGACTATTGGGGGGTCTATAATACAATCCCAATAAGGTTATCATCCCTTTCTTATTTCTCAGTTCCACCCAAATAACTTCCTTGGATGTATTTTCAGGAATATCCTCCCTCAGCACAGCTGTAATGTTATTCTTTATCAGCTCCCCCCCCCCCCTCCTAAGTCTCTTGCCTCCCTTTCTATCTTTTCTGTCGCATTTGTATCCTGGAACATTAAGCTGCCAGTAATTTGCAGATGACACCATAATTAGTGGTGTAGTGGACAACAAAAAAGGTTACCTCTGAATATAACAGGACCTTGAGCAGATGGGCAAATGGGCTGAGGAGTGGCAGATGGGGTTTAGTTTAGATAAATGTGAGGTACTGCATTTTGGTAAGGCAAATTAAGGTATGACTTATGCACTTAATGATAAAGTCCTGGGGAACATTGCCGAATAAAGAGACCTTCAAGTGCAGGTTCATAGTTCCTTGAAAGTGGAGTCAGAGGTAGATAGAGTAGTAAAGAGGCATTTGGTGTGCTTGCCTTAATTGGTCAGTGCATTCCAAAGGAGTTAAAATGTCTTTTGTGGCCTTACAGGACATTGGTTCCGCCACTTTTGGAAAACTGCATTCAATTCTGCTCTCCCTGTTATAGGAAAGATGTCGTGAAACCTGAAAGGGTTCAGAAAATATTTACATGGATGTTGCTGGAATTGAAGGGTTTGAGCTTTAGGGAGAGGCTGACTAGGCTGGGTCTAATTTCTCTGGAACATTGGCAGCCAAGGGGTGACCTTATGGAGGTTTATCAAGCTAGTGAATAGCCAAGGTATTTTCCCAACGATAGGCGAGTCCAAAACCAGAGGGCATAACCTTCAGGTGACAGATGAAAGATTTACGGCAGCTTAATGACACTGGTTGAGGTGACTTTGATTTTGGCTTGAAGGTGGCGGAGGTAGAATTATTTCCCACAGGTTCTGTAAGCTAGCTCTACTCCAGCATGTGAGGTGAAACATTGCAGTGAGGTAGATCAAGAACAATGTTGGGGCGATAATACAGCCCTGCTTGACACCGGTCCGAAGGGGAATGGGTCAGTGGTGGAGCCATTTGTCGTCACCATGATTTTCATATCATTGTGGAGCAGGTGAAGGATGGTGAAAAACTTCATGGTGCAACCAAAGCAGAGAAGGATGCTCCATGATGCTTCCCAATTGATGGTGTCAAAGACCTTTGTGTGGTTGAAGAAGACCATGTATAGGGGGATGGCATTTTTGGTGATAGCGATGATAACTCAATAAATTTAAGGTAATTGTAGATAAGGACAAAAATGCACCAGAAAAAAAGCTCCTAATTTGGGGAAAGGCCAATTTTAATGAGATAAGACAGGATCTGAGCAAAATGGAATGTGAGCAGCTACTTGAAGGGGAATGTACATTAGAGTATGGGACACATTCAAAAGGGTAACAGTGAGAGTGCAAAGGCCAAAGGTTCCTGTAGAGATGAAGGGTAGGATTAACTGAAAGACAAGTTGAGTTTCCTAATGAATACATTGCATCTGTATTCACTAAACAGAAGGATTGCGAAGGTATAGAGATCAGGGAGTGGGATTGTGAATTACTTGAATTAATTAGCATTGAGAGAGAGGAGGCATTAACCATTTTATCAGGCTTGAAAGTGAATACATCCTCAGAACCAAATGAGATGATCCCAGGCTGCTATGGGAGGCAAGGGAAAAGATTGCAGGGGCTCTGACATTAGTTTTTGAAACGTCTTTTGTCATAGAAGGGGTGCCAGAGGACTGGAGAACAGCTAATCTGGTTCCATTATTCAATTAGGGATGAACCAGGAAACTATTGAAGGGTTAATAACAAGGGGACACACTTTTAAGGTGAAAGGCATAAGGTTTAAAGAGGTATTGAGGAAAATGTCTTTTGCCCAGAAAGGATGTGAGTCTGGAATGCACTGTTTGGGAGGGTTATTGAGGTGGATCTCACAAGCTTTAAAAAAACGTTGGATCAGCACTTGAAGTATCATAATATTCAAGACTATGGCTGAAGTGCTGGAAAGTGGGATTGGAGTAGATTTAGTGTTGTCTTGGCAGGACAGACCTAATGGGCCGAAGGCCCTTTTCTGTACTGCATGATTTTATGATCCTAGCATACAAGGCTACAGGCCAGGTGCTGCTAAATGGAATTAGAAATTTGATGACTTGCACAAACACACCAGACTGAAGGGCATTAATTATGATATGTAACAGATCTTCCAGAATTCTGTCAACATCTCCTAACCCACCAAAAATAAAGACTTTCAGAGTGTTTGCTTGCAAAAGAATGAACATTAGAAAATCACATTAATCTGGACCATGCTGTGCATTTAGAATGTGCAACACTTCCTTCTGGGTGTGGGGTCATGGCTAATCTCTCCTTTAAAATTCAGATAAAGTGAGGGAGAGTACACCGAACTGACTTTTAAACATTTGATCCAATACACAATCTGATTTTCTCAACTGACTGAAATAAATTGGGAGATTCATAGTAAGGATTGATTTAACTAAGTTACATTCTGGATTAAAATTAATATCAATATGCAGGAAATAATGGCAACATATTTATCTGTTGTGTGCTGCCAGTTGGCAAACTTCTCTGTAGGCAGAACAGCTTCATAAAATTACACAATGTAGGAATGCAGAAATCTAATTGAGGATCTAGCTTAAGAAGGGAAAGTTTAAAAAAAAGTTCTGGCTAACTTTTTAAGCCACCTGTGTATAATAGCTCACAACAAAAAGTCAGCTTAGTGATACAATCTTGGCACCGTTTGTCTGGCTGGTGGCGTAGAATTAGATTTAGATTTTTATTGCCACATGCGCTCAAGTACAGGAATACAGGAGAATAGTGAACAGTGTACAAAATCGCTATACTCCGGCCCCATCTTAGTGTACAAAAGACAGGATTAAAAACAGAAGCAGAAATGGCAGAACCAGTCAAAAGAAAAGGAAACATCCAGATCACTCTCCCACCCCCGCCATGGTCCTCGCCACCAGAAAACAAGCCACAAAATCAATCCTTCAGTCTGCAAACACTCAGGTGCCCTGAGTACCCACACAGCCATCCTTTTGGAAAATATTCCATCCACTGGATTCCCACTGGATTAGTTCAGAACACGTTTTTGGATCTTTTAACCCAATGAAAAATGTCCAAATGAAATGTATGAGAACTTCATTGACATTATCAATTCATTTTTTGAATAATATGGAGATGTAAATACTTCATTTTTTAAAAAGACATGAAAAACTGAGAACATTAGTTTTGCACAGTATTTGTTAACATTAACAGCTTATTCCAATTCCTGATTTGGAGATGCCGGTGTTGGACTGGGGTGTACAAAGTTAAAAATCACACAACACCAGGTTATGATCCAACAGGTTTAATTGGATGCACACTAGCTTTCGGAGCACCTGATGAAGGAGCGATGCTCCGAAAGCTAGTGTGCTTCCAATTAAACCTGTTGGACTATAACCTGGTGTTGTGTGATTTTTAATTTTATTCCAATTCCAATTGCTAGATGGCAATGTGAGCCGGTTCTTTGATAAAAACATTTTGATGTTAACTTTTGAAGGGAAACAGCTGAAGTTAACATGATACCGATTACTTACTGAGGAAACATTTCTTAGAATTCTTCAAACATTTCCAGAAATGTTTACAATGATTGATCATGGATTAGATTTATTTTATTAACAAAGGAGCACATAAAATTGATTGGTCATGAAACCTTTTAGCCCAATTGAAAACTAATGCTTATGCTCAACTTGAATCATTTCCCCCATCCTTCCTCATCTTACTCTATCAGCATTACAGCCTGATACATTCTTCTTTAGTTATTTTGATAGCTTCTCCTAAAATATATGCATGAAATTTGCTT
>NC_057713.1:39964377-39987555 GCF_004010195.1 Chiloscyllium plagiosum | reverse complement strand
CTAGTTCCATTCCAAACCTTATTCAGATCATGCTACAATTGTACATCCTTTGACCTCACCTAATACCTTACAATTTTTTGTACAATCTCTCTCCCAGTTTTTTGGTGCATGTTGTTTCTTTTGCTACATCCTGGTTAAAATGCCCTGCCAAAATAGTTTAATAATTTTCCAACAGCACTAGGACATCACCCATGAAACTGATCATGGCACTGTTGAGGTGCAAGCTGTCCAGTCTCCATAGGTCCCACCTCCCAACAATTGGTCCAATGTCCCAGGAATCTAAAACCCTCCCTCATGCACCATCTCTCACAAGGCTGCTCTGGCAGCCTGATAGGCTCAGTTGGCTGCTCTGCCTAGGCCAGAAGACAGCAGCTTCAAGTCTCAATTAAGACTATTGACCACAGCAAGAGTGTTTATACAGTTCAAAGCAAGATGTTACTGAGGCTACAAATTCCTTCCAATACTCTGTATCATTCACCAAGAGACAAAAGAGCATGAAGATATGCCAAACTAATATTTGTTCTATTCTAAAAATAAAACAAAGAACTGGATTCTGCAGATTTGTCCTACCCTCCTGTTCCTATGGTCATTAGTATTTTACACCTGGAATAGTCTCCTTTTTGGCTCATTAAAATGAGTGAGAATGTAGCCTTTGGGGCACATTCAGGAAGATGCTTCATTTGTCTGTTTAAACAAGTGAATAACATATAAAGAAGGGTTTATTGCAAAGTCATGTTATGTAACGCAGGACAGGTGAAAGTGTGTTCTGCAGATGCTGGAGGTTAGAGTCAAGAGTGTGGCGCTGGAAAAGCACAGCAGGTCAGGCAGCATCCGAGGGGCAGGAAAATTGACTTTTCAGGCAAAAGCCCTTCCTGACTTGCTGTGCTTTTCCAGCACCACACATGTAACTCAGAACAGTTCAGGTGTCATGAAAGAAGCACTCAAATATTACAGTCAGTGTGCATGTGTGTGTAAGAGGAAAGGAGAGTGAGAGATGCTGACTACATATTAAGAGTGCTGCAGTGGGCGGTGTTGCTAAGAAGGCAGCTGAACCACAAAGATTCTGGATAGGGAAGTCAGTAAGAAGTCAAGACCAGTTGGATGGCTCAGTGTTGTTTGAACTGAGAAGGATTTTCTTCGAGTTGAAAATAACAAATGCTGGAGATCACAGCGGGTCAGACAGCATCCATGGAGAGGGAACAAGCTAGTGTTTCGATCTAGATGACTCTTCATCTATGAGTTACTCGGCAGCCAATATTGGAGTCAGGTTTCAGAAGAAGTCCTAAGGAACTAAGAAAATGAGAAGCTCATTGACTGTGTCGAGGAAAACTATGAGGGATTCAGAGACAGCTTTCAAGTGTTTTAAATTCAGTACAGCTGAGTGAATGTAAATTATAAAGCCCATTAGGAATATTTGCTGGATGCAACTAAGTAAGATTGGACCTCAGGGAAAAAAAAGGAAAGTTTTAGCTTGATGAAGATAGCTGTCAGGGAAGAGCTGGAGTTATACTGGTGAATGAGCAGTGGGGAGCAGTTTTGAAGTCCAGTGGAGCATAGAGGTACCAGAGAACAATCTGTCATTGAGGCTGTTCATGATGGACCTGTGCGAGAGAAGGAGTTTCAAGAGAGGCAAGATCAGTAAATGTGAAGAATTGAAATCCCCTGTCAAATTTAATGAGATTTGGTGACCCACTATCTAATTACCATGGCGGGGGGATGTTGCAAAGAAAATGGTGGGGGTGTGGTTTTTTTGCTTCTGCCATTTGATGTGTGCTATGGGGTGTTTGATCATAATCTGAGACAAATGTTTATTCTAAGTGCTAGAATATAATTTGAATTTATATTACTGATTGTTTTACAAATGTTGCGTCATGAACAGTTTGTCCAACATTGTGAAATCTTCTGTCTTTCTTTGTGTCCTCTGGATCTCACATTTTGTAGACTTGGGAAAAACCATGTTACTAGTCCCTGGCCAGATCATAACATAAATTTGGTGGTCTATCCCAGGATCAGAACATAATACTTATGTCTATGTTATTAGTACCAATTTGAATGTCAATAACTGGTGTTTTTTTTAACTTTTAGCCTATTTTTCTCTTCAACCTGTTCAGAAATGTTATTACACACCTTTTAAGCAGGTCAGACTTGAACCTGGGCCTCCTTGTCCTGGTGCATGGACACTGCCACTGTGCAACAAAGGCCCCTTCATTGGCTGTTTACCCTTTCTTTCAGAATACACTTAAGCTGCTCAGTAACATCTTGAATCCAGCTACTAGAGAAGCAATGTATGAAATTGATTTATACTATTCTTCTAACAATTGATCCTCTTTCACTATTGCATTTGCAATTTCCCTTCTGCCTTGTTTCCATGCCCATACTGGTGAAACATCCTTGATGTTAAGAACCTCGAAGACAGGGATTTGGCTGGGAGGAGTTTGCATCAAGTTGATATCATTATGAAACTGACTGGAAGGAATGTGCTGCAGGTCAGCATCATTGTGAAGCAGACTGGGAGAAAAGATTTCATGAAGTGGGTAGCAGTGGCAGAGAATCTCATTTACCTGTTCTATCTGTCAGAGCTAAATTGTGGTGGAAACTAGCTAGGCAATGTTTGGATATTTCTTGTGTGTTTCTTTTGAGTGAGTCAATGTTTTGAATCAGGAGATGTTATCACAGCTGAAGAGTACAGTTAGCAAATTAATTTTTAAAATACTTAACATCCAAATTAATTAATTAAATAGAGGAGAGAAGGCCTTGTAGGTGATATGTTGTGGCAGTAGTATGTGAGACCTTGTGGATGCCAGTATGATTCAGTGTGACGAATATGCAGCAAGTCTTGGCTGCTTGAGGAACTTTGGCTCAAAGCCGATGAGTGGAATCTGAACTGTCGCGGACACTGCAAGAAGGGGAAGAGGTGCATGGATAATGTGTTTCAGGAGACACTCACATCCATTAATTAAATGAAATATAGTCCATGGTCAGGGACAGGAGGGTGTGACTGCAAGTGAGGTAGGTATTAGGATTCAGAATTTAATTTTGGAGCTTTGGACAGGAAAGGATGGAAAATATATGCAGAAGAGCACAGCAGAAATTAAAACCAGAATAAGTAATAAAGTTGAAAAATTAAAGCTCAAGTCTGTTTATCTGCTCACAGCATTTGTAACAAGTTCAATGGCTTGAAAGGACAAACAGAAATAAATGAACATGTCATATAGCTATTACAGAGATGCGGCTGCACGGTGATCAGTAGCGTGAACTCTGTATTCAAGGGATTTGATAGTTAGGAAGAATAGGCAAAAACGAAATGGAGGTGGGGTAGCATCATTCATAAAGGAACATATCGTTGGTGGCAGTCATGAAACCTCTGTCCTTTTCAGAGGGGACCGTTTGAAACAAATGCTTGTGGAAATCAATACCTACTAGCCCCAGTGCCCTTCTAATGTCATTTTCTAATTCACTGAGTAGTTTTATTTTTTCATAATATCCTACTTCAGTTCTTTTTTAGTCAGGCAGGCAGCAAGGATAATCCATTTGAAATCATCACTCCAGGATATGGGATTCTAAACATTTCCTTTTTTTATATAAGAAGGATATCAAAATTCATATCTACTATTATAGCCAATTCTTCCTTAAATGCTCTAGCTTCATCTGGTGACTGAAGTCTGTGCATGGTTTTCAATGCCTCTTTAACCACAGCAGGGCTCCCTCACCTCCTTTTTCAGCATGGCTCTGACATATTACTGGCTTTGCTTCACTGAGAGAGGGAGAGATTGCTTTCAATTGCACTGGCCCAACAAGGCCTGAAATCACCAAATTGCTTTCCCAATAAATGTCAAGGTTGCTTGTCATACTTGCAGAGAATGCATCTATCATTGCTTGTTGTGGGCTAATTTCTGTCTGGAGTCATTTAAATTTTGCTGTTACCCTTTCAACCTCTAGTTCTTCCCTCAATGCTGCATTCTCTGCTCTCAAATCAGTGTTTTATTCTAATTTTTTCTCTGTTTCTTCTTACAGTGTTCCTCATTATGTGTTTCTATCTCCTATCTTAATTCTCTGTAAGATGTCATTTGACCTTCTTTAACTTTGTAACTTGACTCCTTGTATTTTTTATTCAGCTGCTAGGCACATATGTGGGCGCTGCAGGCCAATTTATTACAGATTTTCTTTATCTTAATCTTACCCTTCAAAACCTCCTGATAGAGTCTCTCAAAATAGATTTGTAACTCAAACTTTCTATTAACTCTGTCTAGAAAGGCGAGAACCATTGGACTTTTCTCGTTTCTCTTAGGGTTATTCCATACATGTTTAACTACAATCTATTATTGCTGCTTCCTGGCTTCCCAAATTTACAGCCAATCAAGTCTTGACTTCTGTTCAGATGTCTGATATCCGATTCTGATATATTACTTCTGACACCCTGCTGATTTTGGATATTCATGACAACAATTATGTAATATAGGCTGTCAATAATCTGGAGCACTTTTTTGATATTTTCTTGAGCTTGTTAAGAAGTAACAGGTTAGATATGATACATTAGTTAGTTATGCAAAAAACTCCAACTGTGACAGATGACAATGTTTCACTGATCCTGAAACTGTTCTTTAGAATGGAGAAGTAGTACTGTTGGTTTTGGGATGCGACTGTTTGGCCTCATATCATGCAGTCTGTGGTAGAATGGTCTTTGTTCATCTCTCGGGCTAATGTGAGGAGCTCCTGATTCCAACAAAGTCGTGGATCCTCTTTCTTTCTTCCCCCTTGTCCCTGTTGATGTATCTTATTTTGGTACTGGTCATCTCTGCTGTGTCAATCAATTGTCTAAACCCTTTCAACCAATGATCATAGGGAGATACTCATAATGCCAGGATGATTGTTGTCCCCTCTGCCCACCTCCATTTGAAGATTAGTTTTAATTTCTTCACAGAACAAAATATTTTTATTTTCAAAACCACTGTATTCATAATTGGGTAGTGTGGTGCTTAATAAATCTTTTGTTTATCTTTTTGGAAGGTTAATTTCTATTGTAACAGTTAAGTGAGGTCTCAGGAAATACTAAATATGGAATACAAAAAGAACTCAGTTCTAAAGGAATCCCAATGTCCAACGTTTGGTGATTAGAGCTTAAAAATAGGGACTGCCTATTAAGAAAGCAGAGTTAACGTTTCGAGTCCAGTGACTTCTAATTTTGGTGCCGTGACTCTCATTTCTGACGAAAGGTCACTGTTGTCGAAACGTTATCGCTATTTCTCTCCATAGATGTTGCCAGACCTCTACGGAACTTTGACAAAGAGTCAGTTACACTAGAAACGTCAGCTCTTTTCTCTCCTTACAGATGCTGCCAGACCTGCTGAGATTTTCCAACATTTTCTCTTTTTGTTGCTAGACCTGTTGAGTATTTATAGCAATTTCGATTTTGTTTCAGATTTCCAGCATCCAAAGTTCTTTGCGTTTTTTAAACCTACAGTGGTTCTCCTTTTCAAAACAAGAAAATAAATTTTATTTCAGAGGTCTGATGAATTGCCATCTAGAGTCGAAACCCTGGCCCATTGTAATTTCCAGCAATATTTTCGTTTTCAGTTTATTTCAGACCTCTTCATTTAGAAGTGTATGTTCTCTTGTTTTTTTTATCTGAGCCGATGTGGTCGTGGATAATCTCCTTTGATTTCTGTATTCTGTTCTGGTCTGATCACAGTTTGCTTGCTGCTTAAATTGTGATGTGATGGAGATGAGTCTGTGGAATGTGGTTTCCAGCCTTGGGTAACAGTGGTCTGCTCGGTGATGTAACCTCTTCCTCACGTGATGCGCTGGGGATTCCCTCGCGTCGACGTGATGACGCCACCGCCGCCGGATTGTGCGTACGAACGTCGCGGGCAACGGCTGGGCGCTCGCGATCCTGAGGCCAATTCCGTCGGCGCCATATTGCGATCCTCTGGGGACAGAGAAAGAAAGTGAGAGAGCCCGGAGGGCGAGGCGAAGGCAAAACTTTGGAGAGAAGCTAAGGGAGTCGACGCCTGCTTCAGGCTGAAGCGAACTGCACCCAGTTTGACGCCTGGCGAACTCAATGGTGAGCGAGGGGAGGCGGCCGTTGTCGTTTGTAGAAGTTGCGAGTCCACGCTGGCCGTTTGTGGGAATTTAAGTGAGAAGGAGGAGGACGAGGAGGGACTGCTGCCCCGCGTCCCCGGGAGCTTGGCGGAGCGGGGAGGAGAGCAGGGAGGACAGGCTCCGGGCGAGCGGTAACATCCAGCCAGTCCCGCCCGCTAAAAGGGTAGCGAAAATGGTCACCTCGGGAACTTATGTCCTGTCAGTGGTCGTGCTCCAAAGGAAAATCAACAATATTTGGGGGGCCGGGGGCGGGAGAGGTCCTGGGGCAGTCCTGAGTACCCGGGAGACGGGGTGGCTGTCCCGGTCCCCGTTTCCAGGGCATTCGGCTGTTGGGGATTGTTTTCCCGGGAAAAGTTCCTGGGGCTGTCGGTCCACTTCATTTCGTGAAATATTCACATGTTTTCGTCCACAGGCCGCGTTGCAATTTTAACGGAAAAAAACCGCTGTTCTTTGACACCTTCTGTGTCTTATAAGGGGTTCACTGGGGATCTGTTGCAATTCGCCTTGTGCCGGTCCCGAGTTAATTGTACTTTCAGATCATAGGCGTTGACTTTTCGTTTTCCCTAAAAAAAAAGTCGTAGCAGCAAGTCCTTGTTTTCTCAAGTTGTCGTTTCTGGGCGTATGCTTCTGGTCGAACTGGTAATGCGAGCTTTAGCTGCGCTTAAATTTGTCGGTTGCATCTAGCACTGGAGTTGTTCAGATTGAACGCCACTGTTTGAAATTGACACGCTTGCCGTCAAAAAATAAATTGTGTTTAAACATGTCAGGGTAAAAGGTACAGTGGTTGCCAGCACATATGTAATTTAAGCATCTCGGACAGAATGTTTTTTTAACTAACCAAGTTTCTACCGTGTCTCAACCTAATGTTAATTGAGGATCTGAATGTGAACTAAGTTATCCGGACTGAAATCAGGAAGCGCTTCATGCAAACGCTCGACCAAATTAGGGATTCAAAAGGCTGTGAATGTGACTTGAATTGGTCAAATCTGTCATAAAAAAACTTTGATGAGGTGCCGGTGTTGGACTGGGGTGGACAAAGTTAAAAATCACATAACATCAGGTTATAGTCCAACAGGTCTATTTGGAAGTAATTTTCGGAGCGCTGCTTTGTTAGGTAGCTAAGTACGTCCGAAAGCTAGTACTTACAAGTAAACGTGTTTGACTATAACCTGGGGTTGTGATTTTTAACTTCAAAAAAAAACTTGTTACCTGCCTCTATAGAGTTACTGAGCAAAGGCGGCTAAATGGAATTTCAGGTATGGATCTACTCCCATTTCCGTGTGTTTCAGTTTAACTATTAAATGTCATAAACAGTCAATTTATAATTATCCTTATTTCATGAAATTCAGTGTATTCATCTAGTAACACTTCTAATTTAGCAGAACTTTTGGAATGGCTTTTATTTGAAGCACATTAATACTAAAGAATTTATTTTTCTTAATTGAATTTCTTTGTCAAGTTAACATTTAAGTTTAAAATATTTACTTTGGAATTGTGAGTACTTCATTACGATCTTTTGTTCACCAGTGCCATTAAATTTAATGGATAAGGGATGGTTTATTGATTTTTTTTAGTGACTTTCTGAAGGAAACTTAGGATGTTTATGGGAATGTTTGCGATGCAAAGAGCTTGAGCTTTGTGGGTACAAAGTATATAATTTAAATGAATTTTTTTAATGCAGCATTGTTTCAGTTGTGTTCTTGATTGTTGTGATTGAAAAACTGCTTTACATGATTAGGTTTGGTTTGTGACATATAGTAAAACAAACAACTGTGGATGCTGGGAATTTGAAACAAAAAATGGAAATTGCTAGAACAACCCTGCACATCTGGCATCATCTGTGAAGAGAAAGCAGAGTTAATGTTTTGAGCCCACTGATCCAACCTCTCCTGCAATTTGTTTCTGTTTGAGATAGTAATTTAAATGTTAGTTAAGCTGCATTTGGAGTTTTTGTCCACGCCAAAGGTACTCTATAGATCTTTCATAAAATGTTTAAAAGCTTAACATCCTACAATTGATTTGGATTCTATTTTTCCTGTTAAAATTCAGGATAATTCCTAAGGCTCTAATTGTAACATAGGTACACTTATTAAATATTTATCTGGTGTTCTTCCTCCAAATTGTTCTAAAGTACATCCCTATTTCAGTCCGTGAGACTTGGTTACCATTCCCTGACCAGTCTTCATTTTTTCCTTCTGTAAAAATGTTTTGAAGCATTTTTTTGTGAAAGAAAAAGATAGTGTCTGGAAGGTGAGCAACTTCGTTGAGTCACTGGGATAATTTGTAGAGGAAGAAAGGTCAGAAAATTGATGATGGAAAGCACTCTGTGTACATGGTGAAACCAGATTATGCAGTCTTTCTCACAGCTTGCATTTCAAGATGTTCATAGAGATAGACTTGGGGGTGATGGTGCCATTAAAAATCAAATTAATCCGGCCTTTCTTTTATCGAAGGTAGTCACTACTTGCCGTTGCATGGAGTAATTGTTACCAGTTACTTGTTAACAAAAGCCTAAACGTAATAAAAGTTCTGTTGTTGGCTGGCATGATTTGTTTTATTATTAAAGGAGTTGCAAATTGAATTGCAGAAATGTCAGCAAGTGACCTGACATTGTCAAAGATTGAAGGTCATTCAGCCAACTAGTTGGTTCAGCCAAAGATGCTTGCCTCAGGATGTGATGAATGGCCCATAATAGCCATTGCCAAATTTTTTGCTTTGTGTATTTCTGACCAGGAGATGATTTTGCTGTTGAATTTCCACTGGTTTTGATTTTAAGGCTGCTTGGTTCTATTCTTAGTCAAATGGTATTGAGTGTGGTTACTATTATGTTTCTGGATGTTTAGCTGTTGTGCCCATGTCTGACTTAATGAACTTTGAGATCTAAACTCTAGTAGAGTCAGTAGAGAGAGACTTTTAAGTGTGTACCTGTTGCTTGATGGTGCTGTCATTGACTCCTTCAGTTGCTTTACTTGTGACCCAACCTTGTAGCTGACATCTCCATACCTGGAACAATTCCAGTGAATCTTCTCTCAACCTGTCAAAAGTTCAAAACTACTTCCTAAACTATGGTGATTAGCAGAGTTGCAGCACCTGACTTATGCTCTAACCCAAACTTTATAAAATTTTGACTTAACTTCCTTAGAATTGACTAGGCTACCAGTGTGGTCTTTCACCTTCAAAGACTGATAAACATAAACCCTCAGTATGCTCTGTTTCTGCATGCTCAGTAGAACTGTCAATTAGTTTGTTTTGCCTCATGTCTCTTCTGCCAAATACATCACCTTTCACCTCTTGATTTTGAATTCCATCTGCCATTGTCTGTGTGTTTTAATAATATATCTTGTCTGATAGCTGATTAGTATCATCGAGGTTTGACACATCTCGGTTTGGCATAATGAATATTTAATTTTTAACTGTATTCTGCAAACTAAGCCTTTTATCTGTGTCAAAATAAAAGCTGTGGCTCGAGCATCGACCCTTAGGAAATACCACTCTCAATCATGCTGCAGTCTGAAAAAGATTCATTAACTATCTATGATCCCAGCTGATATTGCTGGACAAGTTGAATTCCAGATTGAATTCTGGCTATCCTGTATCATATTTTGGTTTGCTTCAGTTTTAATGAAGTGGCCTCTTGCATTGTGTTGTAGAGTTGAAAAAAGAAATGAAGATAGAATAATCCAAGCAATTTACTCGGAACAGAAGTTCATGCATTTTTAACTACATAGTATATGTATAATCACATTAATACCATTAATATGTACAATCTCATTAATGTCAAAATGCTACTTTATAAATGAAGAAAGTTATTAGGTTGGGTATAGAACCCAAAAGATACGTCGCATAATATCCAAAATTGTTACTCTGCAGTACTCATGAGTCCAAGTCCCTAACAGCTTGTTGGTTTCTTTCACTTGTGACTTCACCTTATGAATTTGAACTGCCTGTAGCTTATTCCTGGAGCTATTGTAAACCTCATCTTAAATGTAGGCAATAGTCAATAGTCCACTTTAAATAACCTCTTCTAGGTTTTATCCCAATATTTTTGACCTGGGGTAAATCTTAACTCTTTACTCTGCAGTAACCTACTTCATTATATCCTTTCCTTCCCAGGATTGCTTGTTTACAGACGTCTTCATCCAAGGACTTATAGAGCATGGAAACAGACCTTTCAGTCCAACTCGTCCATGCCGACCAGATATCCTAAATTAATCCAGTTCCATTTGTCAGCATTTCAACCATATCTCTTTCAATCCTTTGTATTTATATCCATATCGATGCCTTTTAAATGTTGTAATTGTACCAGCCACCATCACTTCCTCTGGTAGCTCATTCAATACAAGCACCATCCTCTCTGCGAAGCGGCCCTTAGATCCTCTTTTAAATCTTTCCCTCTCACCTTAAACCTATGCCCTCTAGTTTTGGACTCCCCCACCAGGGAAAAGGCCTTGGCTGTTTACCATATCCATGCCCCTCATGATTTTATAAACGCCCATAAGGTCACCCTCAGCCTCCGACCCTTCAGGGAAAATAGCCAGAGCTTATTCGGTCACTCCCTATGGCTCAACCCCTCCAACCTGGCAACATCCTTTGTAAATCTTTTCTGAACCCTTTCAAGTTTCACAACATCATTCCTATTGGAGGGAGACCAGAATTGCGCACAGTATTCCAAAAGTGGCCTAACCAAGTGCTGTACAGCTGCAACATGACCTCCCAACTCCTACATCCATGTACTGACTAATAAAGAAAGCATATTGAGTGCCGCCTTCACTATCTTATCTACCTGCACCTCCACTTACAAGGAGCTATGAACCTGCACTCCCAAGTTCTCTTTATTCAGCAACACTCCCTAGGGCCTTTACATTAATTGTATGACACCCCGGTTCACCTTTCCAAAATGCAGCACCTCGCATTGATCAAAAATAAACACCATCTGCCACTGTTCAGCCCACTTGGTCCATCTGCTCAAGGTCATGTTACTGAGGTAACCACCTTCGCTGTCCACTACACTGCCAATTTTGGTGTCACCTGCAAACTTACTAACCATACCTCTTATGTTCACATCCAAGTCATTTATATAAATGAAGAAAAACAGTAGACCCATTATGAATCCTCATGGCAGACTGCTTGTCTCAGGCCTCCAGTCTGAAAAGTAACTTTCCACTATCACCCTCTGTCTTCTACCTTCAAGCCAGTTCTGTATCCAAATGGTTCACTCTCCCTGTATTCCAGTTTTTCTAATCTTGCTAACCAGTCTACCATGACCCTGGGAAACTTTGTCGAATGCCGTACTGAAGTCCATATAGATCCCGTCCACCACTCTGCCCTTAACAATCCTCTTCGTTACTTCTTCCAAAAACTCCAATCCAATTATAGGACTGAGCAAAACTAAAACAAAAAATAAAATCTCTCAAAGGTATGGGTATTTCCCTTAGAAAATATTCTAAGTGGCAGAAATCATTATAACAGACCTTAAGGACCGATTATTTACCTGGCTGGTTTGTGAAACGATTGTAAGGTAAGCAAAAATCTATTAATTCAAAAGCTGGACCTTCAAGATTGTTGAAGAGAAATCACCATGGTTGCAGAAATATTCTGAAGTTAATTTTTAGCATTCCACACAGCGTTCATTACACATTTACAAAATCTCTCAATTTACATCCTACATGACTTAGCCTTGTTTGTCCTTAAACTTTTTTTAAAATTAAGCTGATTCCCCATTCCTTATGTTTCAATTATGGTAACCAGACTTTGCGAAATGCTTACTAAAATCAACACATCCATTGTGTTGCCTGCCTTTCTTAAATCTTTTGCTACTCATAAAATAATTGAATTAGATTACTAAAAGATCATCTCTCTTTTTCAAATCTTAAATTGGTTCTCTTTATTGGACTTGTAGAAACAGAAAAATAGAGCAGTTATAGACATTAGCCTGCTACACCATTAAGTATGATTCAAGCTTATCAATCAACTCTACTCTGTTTCTGCCTTCTCCCCATACCCTTTACTCCCTTCAGCCCTGAGAACTGTATCTCATTTTTAAAAACCTATTTTGGCCTCAATTGCTTCTGTTGCAGAGAATTTCACAGGCTGACTGAAGAAATTTCTCCTTGTTCCAGTTCAAAATGGTCTACTCTGTATCTTCAGACTAGGATCCCGGTTAGGAACCATTTGGTTATCGGGAGCATCCATTCTATGTTTGTGCTGTCTTGTCCTGTTAGGTTTCGACAAGATACCCCTCATTCTTCTAAACTCTAATCAATATAGTTTTAACCAATCCAGTCTCTTTTCAAAGGTCAGTCTTACTATCCCAGGAATCGGTTTGTTAAACCTTTCTTGCTCTCCCTCTAAAGCCAGAACATTCTTCCTTTTCATATGTTGGGCTCTTTTCCTGAGGTTTCACATATGAGATGTAACTCGCACACACCAACTTTTGCAAACAGTTCAAGTTTATTAAAGCTTGTACAAGCTAGGTGGCCCCCTTTGGCCCTCTTTGCAGGCATGCGAAATCAAGTCAAAGTAAGGCCCTGAACAAACCTTTAACCAGGTAAATTGGCCATGCTGACAGATGCTCTGGCCGCTCCCCCACAGTCACCTGCCACTCAAGACAACTCAGTTACTCTGTCATGTTACCCCAGGTACAATGGCAGGATGAGATCATCCTCAGAGATAATGCTAATGCCCTAACCCTAGGGACTCGTTACGATTAGATTAGATTCCCTACAGTGTGGAAACAGGCCCTTCGGCCCAACGAGTCCGCACCAACCCTCCGAAGCGGAACCTACCCAGACCCATTCCCTCTAACTAATGCACCTAACACTATGGGCAATTTAGCATGGCCAATTCACCTGACCTGTACATCTTTGGACTGTGGGAGGAAGCCGAGCATCTGGAGGAAACCCACGCAGACATGGGGAGAATGTGCAAACTCCACACAGACAGTCACCCAGGAATCGAACTTGGGACCCTGGTGCTGTGAGGTAGCAGTGCTAACCACTGAGCCACCGTGTCGCCCAGTGCAGACGATTTCCTGACTGTGATTCCTCAAGACAATGCAGGTGCAACATACCTCTGGCCAGAAAGCAATTCTGGATGGAAGAGTTTGCATTATAGTCTAACTTGACAATAGCAGGGGAGTAATAGCAAATGACTGTCGAGATGAAGTGTAAATTACAATGGATAGTCATCCGCATTCTTTCATTGTTATCCCCACCCAAAGACAGTGCGATTTAACCCTTTAATATTACATTAATGTCCAGAGAGACATTCACATTTAATCTTTTGACATAAGGAGATCAAAACTGCATGCAATATTCCAGGTGGTCTCACCAAGGCCCTATACAAGTCTGATTTCTTCAAATGCCTTTTTAAAAAATTCTGTTATTGTTTTCAAACCTTGCCTTTGATGTCAAACTGACTAACCTGTCATTACTAGACATCTTCTTGACACCCTTTGTTTAACAGAGGTCAGTGTAGTCGTTTTCCAATCCACTGGAAACACCTGTATTTACAGAAGAATGGACGAATATAGAAAGTCCTGACACTATGTCCACTTCCTCTTGGTAAACTGAATGCATCAGATACATATCCTCTCTAGCATATTCAGCTTTTCAGCAGGTCCTTCCTATCAGATTTCACCCTATCTAATTCCTAAAACATCTCTGCTACTACAAATATTGAGATTCTTCATTCTTAGTAAACCCAGAAATAAAGTTCTCCCTGAGTATTGCAGCCTTCCCTGATGCCTATAAGTACTTAGCACTGTCTTTGTCGGTGGTGCCACCCAACCCTTACCTGCTTTGTATTTACTTGTGGTAGAAATAAAATTAATTTCATTACGTTTTTTGTTTCTTATTGATTCCTCACTAGTTTTATTTTCGTCTTCTTTTAACATCTCGATGTTTGTATTGGGCTGGTCCTTGCTTGAAGAATTTATCTGACATATAGTGCACATACATCTCGTATCATATTTTATATTCCCCTTATTTTTGTACTTAATAGAATGTAATGGCATGTATCTAAGAAACTTAGATTACCATTTCTTTAATTCACTGTACCCTCTTCAAAAGGGATTTATGTATTTATTTGAAGGGAAAGATATGTAGTTCCATGGGAGAGAGCATTGAGCAGTGTTCTTTGCAAGGCATGACACTGGCACAATATGCTGAATAGTTAAGTTCTGTCCTAATTAATTCATTCTTGTTTAGGACTAATGCTGTACACACAGTCCACAATGTACTGGAGTTTCACTTGCTGCCTTGATGATCAAGGAGTGGGAAGTCTGACAGTACTGCTGCTAACAGAATCATATAATATTCACTGCCTGGAGGATTGTGGTGCAAAGCTGTGTTTCCAGGCTATAAAAGAGGCCTTAGAATATTAGAAGCTGAAGCTTTTCTTCATCTGCTCCTAAGGATGTAAGGAGCAGGTTTGAGAAAAGCGACAGTAATTTATCAAGCATGGGAAAACAAGGCTGATTGGTTGGGCCATTATTGGCATGGAGAGAATACTTAAATATTCACCCATGGAATGTTGTTGCTGGCTGAGTCAAATTTATTGCATCTAGTTACCTTTGAGAAGATGGTCAGTTGTTGCTTTGAACTGCTGCAGTCTGTGTTTTTAGGTGGACCCACAATACTGTTAAGGAGAAACTTCCGGAATTGGAGTATTGAAGCAGTGGCAATATATTTCCAAGTCAGGATGGTGAGTAGGTTGTGGGTGAAATTGGAGGTTGTGGCATTCCCAAGTATCTGTGGCCTTTTCCTTCTATCAATTTTTATGGTGGAAGACACTTCAAGCATTCCTTTTAATACGAGAGGATACATGGGAGGAGTTAAGTAGCATTGTCCTCATCGGTAATGAAGTAATATTAGTCAAACTAGTGGGGCTAAAGGCAGCAAAGTCTCCAGAATAGAGATAGCAGATGAGGTAGTGGATATATTAGTTGTAACTTTTCAAAATTATTGGATTCTGGGTAAGTTCCACAGCATTGGGAAAACTATCAGTGACACACCTATTTAAAAAGGGAGGAAGATAAAAAGGTAACTATAGATGGATTAGTCTAACATCTATTGTTGGGAAAGTATTGGGATCAACTGTGAAGGAAGTAATACAGAACACTTGCGAAATCATCTAACCAAGCAGAGTCAATTTGACTTCATGGAAGAGAAATAGTGTCTGACGAATCTGTTGGAGTTTTTCAAGGAAGCCTCAACTCGAGTGGATAGATGTGTTGTATTTGGATTTCAAGATGACATTCAATAATGTACTTCTCAAAAGGTTATATTGTAAGAGCCCACTATTGGCTGTAGTATATTGGCATGGATAGAGAATTGGCCGTGGGCCAGAAATGGCAAGTGGGGATAAGGGGTTCTTTTCCAGGTTGGTAATCCGTGGCAAGTGGGGTTCCATAGCAATCAGTGCTGGAACTCCACCTGTTCACAAGATATATCAAAGACCCGGAGTAATAAAATGAAGGTACTGTAGCCAAATTTGCAGATGCTAAAGAAAAAAGTGGCGAGGTAGGTAGCGACAGGGATACAAACAGTTTACACAGAGATATTGATGGGTTAAGAAGCAAAAAGATGGCAAATGGAGTATAACATGGAAAAATGCAAAGTTCATTTTGGAAGGAAGCACAAAAAGGTGTTGGAGTATAAGAGTAGGGAAGTCTTACTGCACTCATACGAGGTCCTGCTGTGACCACATCTGGACAACTGTGAGCAATTTTGGTCCCATTATTCAAGGAAAAATATTTTATTGGAGGCAGTGCAGAGAAAGTTCACCAGGATGATCCCTGGTAGGAAGAGATTAGCCTTTGCTTATAAGTCAAACAGGATGGACTTTACTCATTGGAATTTAGAAGAATGAGAAGTGATCTCCTCAACAATTAGAACTCTGAAGCATCTTGACAGCATAAATGTGAGAGGATGTTTCCCCTCATGGGAGAGTCTAGGAGCAGGCATGGTTCCAGAATAAAAGGATGCCAATTTAAGACTGAGATGAATTTTTTCGAGGGTTGAGAGTCTTTAGAATTCCTTACCACAGAGAGCTGTGGAGGCAGAGTCCTTTTGTATATTTAAGGCTGAGACAGATTGTTAGTCAGTAGCAGAATTGAGGGTTATAGGGAAAGGGCAGGAAAGTGGATGTGAAGAATGCCATCAGATCAGCTATGATCTTATTGAATGCGGAGCAAGCTTGAGCTGTTCCAATGGTCTTATTTTCATGGTTTGGAAAGTGCTGTCTAATAAGAAGAAAATCAACTGCTGGTCCAAACTCTTGGATAAGGCAGGTAGACAGGTGGATTCTGATTACTCACGTATTGCTATGTGAATGCAGTAGAAATTGGCAGTCTTCGTAACCCTCTTGTCATAAAGTTATGCAGAAATTTCTTTGTTTTTGTAAGACAGGATATATATATTTCACTGAGTGGCTGACTGATGATCTTAAGTTGATTTCTAGTGTAACTTAGTACTGTTGGATTATTTAGTGATTTTCACTGGCAGAATTACATCTAATAGTATACACACTTAACTGAGGCTTACAACCATGGCCAATGTTGAGTATGCTATTATGCCTGTGGCGAATGTTCAATGGGGCATGTTGCTTAAAATGGTCAGCTAGTCACTGGAACAAATGACCTACAGACCTGACAGCACACCAGCACTGACATGCATTTGATTATTCATTTGTATGATAGGCAGAATGTCATTTTGGCTTGATGGTAGCATCTTGTTTAAACTAGCAGTGTATGGGAGAAGCATGAGACAACTTGTTTCTCCTGTTCAATTTATTGCGACACTTTCCCTTTCTGTGACAACCAGAGGTAGAGTGAGCACCGCTCAGGGCCAAAAGTGGTGAACGTGGGCTCTTTGGTGGGGTTTTGCAATATAAACTGATCCTCTGGTGTTGGAATTTGTATTATGCAGGATAGCTTTAATACTCCCTGACTTAGCATTAAGCCTACACTGAGCAGATGGCTATGGCCCTGTTGACAAGATTATCAATAAGTTATTGTATCATTTGTGGAAATGTAGGAATCCTAACACACATTGCCCAGTGAACGTCGGTTCTCGGCTGATAGTACTTCAGATCCCACTGATGTTCCTCTGGAGGAACAGTTAATTGTTCTTGCTGCATCATCCTATTAATAATAGCCCATTGTGTAAATGGTTTCCCTTTTTAAGTCTGTCCCTTGCATAGTCTGGATGAATGCAAGATGAGAAAGCTTCGATTTTGTTTTTTGTCTCCTTTTTAGTTATGTTGAGGTTCTGTACTACGAAGCAATCGTTAATCATAAAATAGTTACAATGTGGAAGAAGAATGTTGTGCATGTTTGTACATGCTGTCTCCCTGCAAGGGCAATTCAGCTTGTCCAGCTCACCATATACTTTTCCTGTCTTGCTACTATTTCTTTCCTTTCAGATAATTGCATAGTTCTCTTTAAAAAGCTGCAATTAAGTTGCCTCTAACACACTTTTCAGGCAATGCACTCCAAATCCTAATCATTGTGTGTGTTTTAATAAAAAGAAAAAACTCATTTTTGGTACTATTGCCATGACCTTAAATTGGTGTCTGGTAATTCTTGGTCTCTGCTCACCCTATCTACTTTGCCCATATTCCTCCATGAGTTTGAATATTGATATCAATTCCAATATTGATATCAATTCCTCTTGATCTTCTCTTCAAGGAGAACAACTCTAATGCTCCTCTACGTCCACAAATCTGAGATTCCTCATGAAGAGCTTGTGCTTGGATTTCTCCTGCTTCTCAAGTGCTGTCTGACCAGCTGTGCTTTTCCAGCACCACACTTTCGACTTGTGCTAAATTGCCCATTGTGTTTGGGGATGTGTAGGTTAGGTTCATTAGTCAGGTGACGTATAGAGTAATAGGGTGGGGGAATGGAACTGGGTGGGTTGCTGTTTGGAGGGTTGATGTGGACTTATTGGGCCAAATGGCCTGTTTCCACTTTGTAGGGATTCGATGATCCCAAACCTTGGTCGCTGGATTATTAGTGCAGTGACACGACCAGTATACTGCAGCTTGCCCAGTTGAAGCTGATATGTTTAGTTAATGGATGTAAGTTTGTTTGCTGAACGTTCGTTTTCAGACGTGCTGAGCTGAGACAACTGAAAACGAACCTTCCAGCTCAGTAAGCAAATTTACATCCAGAACCCAAACCTGAGTTACAAATCTACTCAAAACTTGCCTAATTAATTAATATTATCATTATTAAGGATTTATTAATATCTCCTTCCTTTTACCTGTTTTGATTCTTGAGAAAACTCTTCTTAACCATTATCTCAATGTGCTCTGCAGCCTTCAATAATTTGTGCACTTGTACTCAAGTCCGTGTATTCCTACATCCCATTATAAATTGCATCCTTTTCTTTTACATTGTTTATTCCTCCTCCTCCCTATCAAAATCTATCTCTTCATACTAGTCTGCACAAAATTCTACCCACTACATGCTCAGCTACCCATTTCATTATCTTGTCTGTGTTCTTTTGTGGTCAGTCACAAGTTTAAGATGCATCCAAATTATAACATGAGCAAATACTGTATTGAAGTTAAACCCTTCACACACAAGGTCATTAATGTAGGTTAAGAAAAGCAATTATCCTAATTCCAATCCCTGAGGGAAATCACTATATACTTTCCTCAAGTCTTGAAAAACAACTATTCATCATTACTGTTAGCTGTGACTGCAAAAGTTGTATCCCTGCCGCCACATCTAATCATTTCCATAGCTTTGTGAAGGTGCTGGTGTTGGACTGGGATGGGCAAGGTCAGAAGTCACATGGCACCAAGTTAAAGTCCAACAGTTTATTTGAAATCACAGGCTTTCGGTGCACTGCTCCTTTATCAGGTGAATTGCTTCCTTTTATTTTACATGATTTATTTCTCCACCTACCTGTCAAAATCTACCTCTTGATTCTAGTCTGGACGAGTCACTTAATGAAGAGCAGTGCTCTGAAAACTTTTGATTTAAAATACACCTGTTGGACTATAACCTCGTGTGCTATGATTTCTGACTTTGCCATAGCTTGTTTCACTTCTATCCTCATCTTTCTTTTATCTTTTGATAGTTTCCTGATTTATGTTCCTACCTGTTCAAGCTTAACTTGGCACCTCTGCCTATCTGACGTCTGAGTTTTCTGATTGTTTCTGGTTATCTGATGTGTACGTTTTTGCTTTGGTCAGTTCCACTTTGCCAATGTTGAGTCTTCAGTTCGTCGTCTCCCAGCTCTAACCATAAACGGGTAACAAAAATTGTTACTTTTTAAAATTCAGTTCAGCCGACCATTAGTCTTTATGCTCCTGTTAAGACCCATTGGTATAGTGTATTGTTTATTAGCCTTGATGTTCTGAGTTGTACCAATGTTCTTTTTTTTAAAACAGAAGTACAATGTCCCAATTTACCTGACTTTCAGACCGAAGTATAAACAGTTTTCAGTACTGATCAAGAATTATTGTTTATTACAAGTAATTAGACAATAGTTATAATTAAATAGATGTAAACCCTTGGCATATAAACTATTAAATAAAATTCTAATCCCCTTAAACGAGCCTGTGCACAGATGAACAAATAGAGAAAATAGATTATGGGAGGTAGAAAAACTAGGATGTCAGTTCATTGGAATTTGTTTCCCAATTCTGTTGTTGAGGTGATCCTTCTTTGACTGGCCAGACCCCTTGTTCAGATATCTTTCTCTGTATGCTTCCGTTGGCTTGTAAGAAGTATAGAATAACTGATTCACTTGGAAAACGTCTCTGATTTATCAAATCAGAAGTTATAGCGGAAGCCCTGTTGCAGGAAAGTTAACTAGTTTTATTCAGATTTGAACTGAATTTTTGATAGAGAACAGTAGCTTCTAGGCTGGGACAAGGTTTACACTTTTTTTTTCTCTTTTCCCACTGTTTCTCTGTGACTTGTTTTCAACTCCAAGCTGCTCAGCCACCTGAGGATGAGTCACAGTTGTTAGCAAGCAAAAGGTTTCAGGCATCAAAAACTTACTCGTCTGTGGACCATAGAGTCATAACGATGTACAGCATGGAAACAGACCCTTCGGTCCAACCCGTCCATGCCGACCAGCTATCCCAACCCAGTCTCGTCCAGCACCCGGCCCATATCCCTCCAAACACTTCCTATTCGTATACCCGTCCAAATGCCTCTTAAATGTTGCAATTGTACCAGCCTCCTCCACGACCTCTGGCAGTTCATTCCATACACGTACCACCCTCTGCGTGAAAAAGTTGCCCATTAGGTCTCTCTGATCTCTTTTCCCCTCTCACCCTAAATCTATGCCCTCTTGTTCTGGACACCTCAGGAAAAGACCAATTGCAACTTATTTCTAACAAGAGCTGTATCTGTACAAACCCTCTACTCCAGACCATCTCCAATTTAAGCTGCAATTTCTGCTTATTCAAATAGTTGTTTGCCATTGGTATCATAGTTATTTGGTATCAGCTGTCATAAGTATTAGGTTATTTGCTTTCAAAATTGCAGCCTTTTGCTTTCAAACCTGGTTTATAAAGCAGTTCTTTTCTGTTTCAGTCCCCACTTTTAAAAAACAGAAACAAGGATACACAATATTCCACTCTAATTGAACATCTTCCATCAGTCCAGGACTCTTCTCGGCAGCACTTTTAATCACTGTAACGCTAAACCTGACATTAACCCTGACCCTAACCTTGACCCTAACCCGGACCCTAACCCTGACCCTAACCCTAACCCTCACCCTATCCCTAACCCTAATCCTAACCCTCACCCTAACTCCCTTATTCCTACGTTCATTCAATTAAAGAAGCTGCATACGTTCAATTCAATGAGTAGAGCTACTCACATTCATTCAATGGCACAGGTTTCACTCATTGTCTCTATCAAACTGCACACGTTCACTACATGAACCAAACTGCCCGTCTTAATTCAATGAGTAGAGCTCCTCCCATTCATACAATGAGTCAAGCTCACCGTTTTCGTTTAATGAAACAAACTGCAATCATTGAATCATTCAATCAAACTACAACCATTGATTCAATGATTCAAACCATATTTGTTACAATGGAACAAACCTAACTCCCTTATTTATTGAACCAAACTGCATACGTTCATTCAATGAAAGAGGCTGCACTTGTCAATTCAATGAGTAGAGCTACTTACATTCATTCAATGGCACAAGTTTCACACATTGTCTCTCTCAAACTGACCGTCTTAATTCAATGAGTAGAGCTTCTCTCCTTCATTCAATGAGTCAAGCTCACCGTTTTCATATAATGAAACAAACTGCACTCATTGATTCAATAAATCAAACCTTATTCCTTGTTTCAATGGAACAAACCTATCTCCATTATTCCTACGTTCATTCAATGAAAGAAACTGCACACGTTCAATTCAATGAGTAGAGCTACTCACATTCATTCAATGGCACAAGTTCACTCATTGTCTCTATTAAACTGCACACGTTCAGTACATGAACCAAACTGCCCGTCTAAATTCAATGAGTAGAGCTTCTCTCATTCATTCAATGAGTCAAGCTCACCGTTTTTATTTAAGGAAACAAACTGCAATCATTGAATCATTCAATCAAACGACAATCATTTATTCAATGAATCAAACCATATTTGTTACCATGGAACAGACAAAACTCACTTATTTTGTGAATCCTACTGGACTTGTTCATTCAATGAAACAGACTGCAGATGATAATTCAATGAGCAGATGTAATCTCATTTCTTCAATGCCACAAGCTTCACGCATTGATTCAATCAAACAAATTGCACACATTTAGTTCATGAAGCAAACTGCATTTGTCCATTCAATGAATACAGCTACTCTCATTTATTCAATACAGCTACTCTCACTTCCATTCAATTATACAAATTGCATTAATTGAATCATTGAATCAAAGTACGATTATTGATTCAATTAATCAAACCATATTCCTTGTTTCAATGGAACAAACAGAACTCACTTATTTAGTGAATCCTTCTGCACTCATACATTCAATGAAACAGACTGTACATGATAATTCAATGAGTAGAGGTTCTCTCATTCGTTGAAAGTCACATGCTTAACGTATTGATTCAATCAAACAAACTGCACACATTTAGTTCATTAAACGAGTTCATTGAGCTTTTCTCTTTCATTCAATGCCTCGAGCTTAACGCTTTAATTCAATGAAACAACCTTCATTCATTCATTCATTCATTCATATTTCAATCATTGATTCAAAGAACCAAATGTAATTCATTGATTTAATTGTACAAACTTTACTCATTTGTGGAGTGAACTTAACTGCATTCATGCAATTAATGAATCAAACTGCAAACATTCATTCGATGAGAAATACTGCAAGTCCTATCCCAATGAATCTAGCTTTTGCCATTCATTCACTGAAAGAAACCGCATGCGTTCATTCAATGATACAAACTGTATGCATTCATTAACTAAAACAGACAGCACGTATTAATTCAATAAGTACAGCTTTTCTTGTTTATTCAATGTCTCGAGATTAGCACTTTCATTCAATGAAACCAACTGCATTCATTCAATCATTGAATCAAACTGCAGTCATTGAGTCAATGAATCAAACAGTATTAATGGATTCAATCAAATAAACTTAACTCATTTACTTCGTGAATCAAACTGCACACATTCATTCAATGAAATGCACTGTATGTCCGAATTAAAAGAGTAGAGCTCCGGTCAGTCATTCAATGCCACGAGCAAAACGCATTCATTCAATGGAGCAAACAGCATTCATTTCCTCAATGATACAGACTGCATGTCAGAATTCAATTAGTAGAGCTTCTCTCATTCATTCAATGTGTCAAGCTTAACGCTCTCATTCAATGAAACAACCTGCATTCATTGAATCATTGAATCAAACTACAATCATTGATTCAATGAATCATGCATTATTCCTTGTTACAATGGAACAAACCTAACTCCCTTATTTAGTGAACAAAAGTGCATACGTTCATTCAATGAGAGAGGCTGCACTTGTCAATTCAAAGAGTAGAGGTTCTTTAAAGCGTTCCATGCCTCAACCTTAACGCATTGATTCAAACAAACAT